>NC_134831.1:97687379-97800742 GCF_004210375.1 Tachypleus tridentatus
GTGGGAGAAAAGATGTATCAGAAGAAATGCCTGTATTTGAAACTGAAGGACGTGGATCTTGAGGTTTGTTGGAAGGTATGGGAGGAACAGAGATGGGTGTGAAAGTCGATTCATCAACCTTTTTAACCACGGAGGTCAAAAGGCTTTTCATTTGTTTTGAAAACGATTCTCTTGGAGGCACAGAGAGATCTGTCTGCACTCCCACTGTAGTTGTGGAATGAAGTGCAGCAGCATATGTCCGAGATGGAGTTGTGGACAGCAATTTCCGAGCCTCAGGATAACTAATGTTATGTGTCGTTTTAAAACGCTGCACCTCTTTTTCCTCCAACCATTTTGGGCAAGAATGAAAGTAGGAAGGGAGAAAACCATTGCAGTTGATGCAATGTGGGTCCATGTCACATTCATAGGCATCGTGGTCCTTGCCACCACAATGAGCACATGTCAGGGAACCACAACATGATGTCGTTGAGTGGCCAAATCTCTGACATTGGAAACGTCGAAGAGGGCTTGGAATGTATGGCGCACCTGCAAATTAGATAACCTGCCTTGATGGTGGCAGGTGCACATGATGATGTAAATGTCAAAACGAGGGTATTTGTTGGCAGTGTAACTCCATCTTTGTGAGTGGAGATGCGGCTCACTGCAGAAACTCCTTGAGTCGAGAAACCAGCGAGAATCTCTGACTCGGGAACGTTCTTCAAATCCCTCTCAACAATAACGCCTTGTGAGGAATTCAAGGTAGCATGGGGTGTAACCTCAATAGGTATATCCCCAATTGCCTTTGAATTGAAGAGGAGTTCACTGTGTTGGGATGTGGATGTTTCAACCAATATGTCACCAGATCAGAAGTTTCTTTACTGACTTTGGAGAGCCAGCAAGTCCCTCTAGTCCCTTCTGAATAAAAAAAGGGGACATTTGCCCTAAAGGTTTTCTGAAAGAGAATGTAATATAAGAAAATGAGGTGCGTGTGTTACTGATGTTGAAGATGCTGTTCTGAGTATTCAAGGCGTGGTCGCTACCAACTGACTGTTTTTTACAATTTTATTTAAATTTTTTTAGAGGATCCATAGGAAAAAGAAAAATTTCGGTACCCACTGACCCCACCCACCATGGAGCCCTACAAGGGGGCACTACAAAGTCACGCAAGGACAATGCAGCAACGCCAGGGTTTCATGAGCACTATACCCAAACACCAGCATCAGGCACAATGTCCACAACACCCGTTGAGAACTTCCAACACTGGTACTTGGTTGACTCTAGCCCAAGTGGACCAGCCGATTGACCCAAGGGGGGTTACTCAAAGGCCGCCCGTCTACAGGAATTCGAGGCCAAAGTGGTGTGTTAGGGTTGGACCCCTCAACCACCAGGATCCTCTCCTCCCCTTCACGGGTTGCCACGCACGGCAAACACGTGGGTGGATGTTTAGATCCCAGAGAAGGTAACCAGATAGAACAGAACAGAACCTTCCCTGGGAGGTCCCCTAACCACGTACAAGAATCCACACCGAGGGGGAACAAATAGACACACAACAGAGTAAATCAACTTGCTACAGGGGTCATCTCATTATAGATTGAATTAGTGATTATGTCTGTATCATGGAATATTTCAGGATAGTACTGTTGTTTCAGCTGGCAATTCCAGATTGTTGTCTGCATTTTTTTTTTTTACAAGACTACTGTTCTTTTGACAGCAATTTCAGATGGGCAGACAAAAACTGTCAGAGACAAAGAAGAGAAGCACTTGACTGTTGTCCAATTATAGAATGTCTGTGATCTTGGAAAGTATAAAGAGAAGTGAACTCAGTCCAGTTCATATAGAAGTGAACTGTTTCACAAGATGTTTCTCATACAAATTTAGTGATCAACTAAAATGTAGCCAAACTCTGAGTGACACTTTTATTTTGGAATTCAGCAGCATAAATTTTTAACAAAATAGAACATTGCAGTGGAACAAAAGGAAATATTAAATACAATAAAAATGCACTGAGATGGAAAAAAAATTATCCTGCAACTCTTCAAAGAATTTACAATATGCCAGTAGGCAAATTGCTATTTTAGTGGCAAATCTCTCTCCTGTAGGTCTTTAAGTACAATGATATAACTGCCACAGGACTATGTATATTGGTGTATCCTGTAAGAAAAAAACAACCTGTACGTGTACTCCCAATATTTCAGTAACACTGTGCCACTAATCAATGCACAGTATCATTTATTAACATCAAAAGTTCAATAATATCCAGATGTTCCATCATGTTGTGTACGCTAATTACGTAAATAAAACAAGCAAGGCTTTTTCTGTTCAAAGTTCAAAGGAAGAATTAGTCATCTCTGCCAGATGGACCATAAGGTTCTTTAATGTTATGTCCATTTTTTTATTTCACGAATATACATTTTAAACACCCTTCAGTTCAATCCTGTGCACCTTAGACACCCTTCAGTTCAATCCTGTGCACCTTAGACATCCTTCAGTTCAATCCTGTGCACCTGAAACATCCTTCAGTTCAATCCTGTGCACCTGAAACATCCTTCAGTTCAAGCCTGTACACCTGAAACATCCTTCAGTTTAATCCTGTACACCTGAAACATCCTTCAGTTTAATCCTGTACACCTGAAACATCCTTCAGTTCAACCCTGTACACCTGAAACATCCTTAAGTTCAAGCCTGTGCACCTGAAACACCCTTAAGTTCAAGCCTGTGCACTTGAAACACCCTTAAGTTCAAGCCTGTGCACCTGAAACACCCTTAAGTTCAAGCCTGTGCACCTGAAACACCCTTAAGTTCAAGCCTGTGCACCTGAAACACCCTTAAGTTCAAGCCTGTGCACCTGAAACATCCTTCAGTTCAATCCTGTACACCTGAAACATCCTTCAGTTCAATCCTGTACACCTGAAACACCCTTAAGTTCAAGCCTGTGCACCTGAAACATCCTTCAGTTCAATCCTGTACACCTGAAACATCCTTCAGTTCAATCCTGTACACCTGAAACACCCTTAAGTTCAAGCCTGTGCACCTGAAACATCCTTCAGTTCAAGCCTGTCCACCTGAAACATCGTTCAGTTCAAGTCTACATTTTTAAACCTTTTTTTCTTCAAGTCTAGAAAATTTCATAGATATTAAATGTTTGATATCCGCAAAACTTAGACACAGACTAAAAAAAAACAAATTTACCCAGAGGCAAATTTCACAAACAAAATTTTATGCAATAAACTTAAGACAAGGAAAAAAAAAGAAAGAAAAAGGTCAGTTCTTACTTGGCTTGTTAACTGGTTTCAGAAAGACATGTCTGAAAAACTCACCTGCAAAGAAAACTTAGCCAGATTAGTTACTTTATATGTCAAAATCTTCAAATTCAATTTAAAAATAAATAAAAAAGTATAGTAAACTTAAAGAATACTTTAAATTATAAAGGAAACTTTTATGTATCAGTTGTAATTCCATTCTTCATCGTGAAGACACAAATTACAGAGACAGTAAAATTTTACAATTCAGGTAAAATGTATAATAGTGTATACACATACTGAACTCCATTCTATCCTTTGCATTTCTTTTCAGAAGTTTCAACAGTAAATCTGCAAGGTTTGGAGATGTACAAGCTGGAATTCTAGAAGATATAATAAAACATTACACAACACAAATAAAAGGCTTTGGAAATTACATGGCATACATTTTAACTCCATTTTTTTACACAAAATATAAAGAGTTTAGGGCTTCCGTAGTGAACATGTTATCTGTTTAAATTATGTAAATTATGAAGAACTTAGGGATAATTGTAATCTTTATTTTATGTGTTTTTATTACCTAATTGTCTATTACCCAGAGATAATTTTTTCAGTGTCTGGTAGTTTTAATTACAAGAGTAATGAAAACACTGGATGTTTATATCTAAACATTAACAGGGAAGCTTTTTGACAATTCTACGTTGGTTTTCAGTTATAACTGTTGTTTATTTCTTCAGAATGAACATTTCAAAAAAATCAAATAATAACTTTTATTAATACTTTTACAACATAGGAAGACAATCTTAATGGTTACATCTACCATCTCTTAACAGAAAATCTTTAGTTTTACTACCTTATTGGTTTTATTAACAAAATTAATAATGCATTTTATATTTAATGTATGTTTATAACCACATATTACAGTCAAAAAACAAACAGGAAGAAAACCAGATTACTGTTAATAAATTGACTGTGTTACGTTTTTTATGAAGTATATCTTGAATTGAATTATGAGACCACTAATGGAACATTAAATATTACAAACATTACAAAATTTATAGAAAAGACAAATGAACTTAAAAACATATCTAAAACTCTTACTTTGGAGACAGAGTGGTTTTCATTTCATAGAACTGTTTTAAAGCTTGAGGGCTCTGTGCCTGGAATAATAACATGTAACTTTTACAAACATGATAGTAAGTAAAAGTGCTGAAAAACAACTTGTTAACCATTATTTCAAACTGAGGGCTTCTTTCATTCACTCCTCTAAATATTTCTCAAAAAGAACTCAGTAACCAGAACAGGCACTTTACGTGTGCTTACCTGAAAAGGTGCTTTTCCAGTCAAACACTGATAAATAATTGTGCCAATACTCCACAAGTCTGCCTTAGCATCGTACTGTAAAGACATGATAACTTCTGGGGCCTAATAGGAGAAATTATTCAACCATTAGTTTCCAAAGATTCTTTTTCACAAATGTTATAGTAAAGACATGAGAAAATAAACCTATAATATGGGTTACGAATATTAGGAAGAGATGTTTTCTTTAATTTTACTTTTACTTCACTGAAATGGTTTTAGACACATCAACAGTGACCAGGTTTGCTAGTTTATTATCAGTCTTTAAACAAACATTTGACAGCAACTATTTTACCAACAGCAGAGAGTGGCCGAGATGGTTACAAATAATACTTGTTATACGGCTATTGGCAGGCTTTAAGTTTAGACTGATACTAACAAAGTGTGGACTGGTCTATGAGACCCCAGAAAAAAATCCTCTTGGATCTCCTTGGAAAGATACGTAGTTTTGTCATTTTTATGACAAACGTGTTAACCCCAACTAGCCAGACTGTCCCTGATATCAACAACTGGGAAAAATCCCTTTTTTATTGAAGTACAAAACTCGGTAAATTATAATTGAAAGAGATTAACAACAGCGAAAACTTTTATAAGAACTTTACTGTAAAAAAAAGGGAAAATAGTGCGTACTAGGCAAAACGCGAGACCTATTGCACTGATACGAGTAGCTTACCATATACATGGGTGAACCACACAAGGTTGCGGCCATTATTCCATCATGCAAAAAAAACGTGCAAAACCAAAGTCTGCTATTTTCAGATGTATCTTACTCGGTGGTGGGTTAGGCCTACCATCGTGGCAGAGAAGGATATTCTGAGGTTTCAAATCTCTATGTACAATACCTTTAGCTTTCAGAGCTTTCATTGCAGCAGCTGTCAAAATAACAACAGTCCCAAAATTAGTATTTATAATTATCAAGTTTTGTTTTTCATAAAGAATGAAGTAAAATATTTTGAAAGCTGATTTCATAACAACTGTACATAGTTTATCAGACATTACAATGATAATTACATTTTGAAAATTACCACGTACAATTCAGATATGTTAATTTATCAGTAGAAAAAAAAGGAAACTTCTTCCCATACTCTAGTTAAAAAATGTTTGAGTGATATAATTATATAATAATTAATATTTTAAAACATTTTATTGATATATACTACATTTTAATAATTTAGTAATTAAAATTAAAACTTAAGATTTCTTAAGCCTAACCACACATATAGTCTATAATTGTGTTGTGTGAATACAAAACCTCCCAGCAAAACACCTTTTATAGAAGTTTCATTACATTCATTGTATGAAACTTAAACAGTCTTATAATTGTACAATATGAAAAACTGCACATTTTAAAAATATTTTCTTACAATCTTAAAATACACAAAATGTGTGTTCCTTATAATTTTACTACACAGAAAATTGTATACTTTATAGACATTGTCTTCCTATTACTCTATTCAAAAACTGTACATTCAAATTATTATCTTAAAAATACTTCACTAAATACAATAGTACATGTCTTTCAGTATAAGCAGTTATGTATGTTAAAATAATCTTAGACTATTCCAGGATAAATATCTATATAAAATAGACCCAGTTTTGCAGTACAAATAACTATGCACTTTAAATAATATCTCACAGTATCCCAGTACAAAAATTATGTTTCACAAAACTGTTTTAGCTTCCCAGATCAAATAATTAGATATTTTAAAATACTTCCACATCTTCTATTACAGATAATCATGTACCTAAAAACATTGTATCACAGTTTTTCCATATAAACAATTATGGGTTTTAAAATACTGTTTCATAATTTCTTAGAATAGCAATTTTCAAATTTTAGTAACCCATGGACCCTTTTTTAACCCATATTCTTTGTGGACTTCCTTTCCAATTTACGTTTTTCTGTTTCGAAAAAAACCCACAAAAACTTGTGTACATTAAAACCCATATTCCAAAATTGAATGTTTTAATTCGTATAAAATTAATTTTACAAAAATTGCTTTTAAAAATTCATTTTTAAAACTATTTTAATGAAATTTGAACATAATCTAACAACATATTGATGATAACCAACTTAGTTTTTAAATATTTATTATTGTAGGTTTTAATTTATATAATTTTAAAGATTTATTATTGTTCACTGTTTCATGTCAATGTCCAGTATCTTTAGCAATGTTTCCATGTTTTTGTGAAACAGCCAAACATGCTGTCATTACATGAGCCTGTCCACAAATCGATATACTAACGGTTACTTCGCCACGTCATGGCTAAAGTGACTCACCTATCTGACGTAAGAACAAGTAAATCGTATCTTCACTCAGAGTGCCTTTTGCTGGAAAAATCACAGGAGAAAATATACTTATAAAACATATACTTAGATAATAACTAAAACATTTCGTCTTTCTATAAATGGGGCAAAAAGTTCACAAAACAGAGTAAATATGCGTTTCCAAATTTAACGGAGTCTTGCTTTACCTAGATTTCTAGGGAACATAATGAATCTTCTACACATAATAAATAAAATTTATTCACTGTCTACCACGTTTACAACTAAATTTCGTTAAGAGTGTAACGTGTGAAAATTTAATCTTTAGTTTAAAATGTTTTCTGTGTTGGATACCACCAAATCAAAAGTTCATTCAAACGAAGAGCACAAATACATATATTTCTCGGAACAGTCGACAACTAATTCCCTTGTTTACAACTACTCTTAAGTCCTGAACCACGATGAAATATAAAACTGACCCTTTCGACCGTGCTTGCTGTTGGAAAAATGCGTAGGTTAAAACAAAATCAGCTAAAGACAAATTACAAAACATACAGCCCGTTGTATTCCGAAAGGTTTGTCCCTGATGAGAAAGGCCTACCTTCCGAAAACACTCAGTTATAGAATTTTGTATAGCCAGTTTATTCCATCATTCAAATATAGTTTTAAAATATGACAATATTATCTAACAAAAACCATTTGTTTTAGTATTAGTCAGTAGACTTAAATTATAGGACAAACACTCAGTGCAGCTAAAGCTATTTTATTTCACACCAGGGGAAGAATAAAAAAAATTCTTGTGAGGATAAACAGAATACTCGAAGAAACGAATACACAGAATCCCTGACAAAAATTCAACGACATTTTACGTTGGTATAATAATTTAAACTTAATAAAAGTTGTTTTGGTTTTAATAATTTCTATAATTCAACTAAGTTGATTTTGAAAATGATATTTTTGTTCTATCACATAAGGATATTTTTTTTTTCACAAATCGGGGAAAAACTCATTTATATCAAATTATTATTTCCTTTACTAGAATTAACTTTTATAATTATTATGTTTGTTAACAAAAATACAAAGAAATTGGAAAAAAAAGGAAACACTGATGTTAAACAAAAATGTATCCTCATTCACCCCAATTTATTTTATGAAATCTACTGAGTGATGTGTCATTTCTTTTGTTGCGTTACAAAGTTTTGTGAAACAATCTCTTAAGTAATGAAGAAAAATGGATGATTTCGGATTAGGCGAACGAGAATTACTGTGAAACACGTAAAAAATGTCAAGAAAATAAAGCCATCGCAGAGCTATGTTATTATTTCAAAATTACGTAGTAAATCGCTTCTTACCGTTTAAATAGTCTGCCAAGTCACCACCATTGCAATACTAAAACGAAAAATGCGAAATGTTAAAAATATTAACAAAACTATAAATCACAGTAAATGTATTATTTTATAATTTTACAGTATATTTAAAATAATATTAGGTAGTTACTTAACAAAAACTTTCAACATATAAATTTATAAACCGAGTATATGAAACATGGTGTCTGTTTCTTGTCAAAACGTAAAACTTTACATGTTAAAAAGGATAAAAAAATTATGTAAACACGGTGGTTAGTTTCATAACACGACTAACAAAGCATCTGGTATTTCCAACGGAAGCTGGTTTATCACGGCGAAAATAAATAACACAGAATCCATGCAAAATGTACACAACACAAGAGGGCGTTACTCGCTATGCACTGTCCCTTGCGGCTACACCAGCACTTCTTTCAAATGAGCCTGACACTGTATAAAGTTTAAAATCTAAATTTAAACACATACAAGAAAAATTACAAAATGGAGTAACTCTCTAGAATTATTTCGTGTCACTAAAAACAGAGTGGCTAGTGTACCGGCCACACTCAAAGTACATCGAATATTCATATCTTCAAACTTGTAATATAACGAAGAATTGCATCTTCAAACCCCTACACTCAAAATATACGGAATATTCGCATCTCCACTAATATTTATTTTCAAGTTAATCTGAAAAATCCAACAAACTTTTACACCACTTGAAATATCGGTTTATTATTTAATACTTATACGTGTTTTGTAATTCCTTTTCAAACATTACTTTTATGTTCTCGTAGAGTATTAAAAATTTAAATATTCAACGTGAATTTGAAAACTATATATATCTATTGGTCCAACTTAAACTGGAACTTCATTGGTGGCGGTGGTGTTTGAGTTCTCTCTCTCTACGAAGTTACCTACGAAGGATCAAGAAAGAGTATTTTAAATTGTGGCTAAGTAATAACAGTCACAGTCAATCCCGCTAGTATTTAAAGTGTGTCTAGGGTGGGGGGAGCTAGCTAATGATAAGTAGCCTTCCTTCTGGTAAGCATTTTCATGTAGTTTGGTTTGGTTTGTGAGAAAGGACTTCTGTCTTTTATACAGTAAAAGCGTTTTGCACTTGAATTTTGCCTAACTGGACGTTGCTCCAAAAATCGGTTACTGTCCCTAAACAATGAAAGTCATAAATGAAAACAAATGAGTAACAACTTCTAACTGATAACAGATATCTCAGTTTAAAAAATAAAAAAGTGTAGACTAATACTGATTCGGGGGGTTTCTGTAGCGTGCAGTTCATCACAAGTTGTGCACCTATAAAAATATTTGTACAGATGGAAATTCACTTATATATGTTCAAACGATATATTTTTTAAAAAAATATATTTAAATATTCAAGAGTATACATTTCCATTCTAGTGTTGACAACTGAATGTATTTACTAAAAGATTCTTAAAGTTTCGTATCATTTCTCTGTATTAAATACTGATGAATTTAAAATACAATTGCGTTGTTGAAAAATAAAAATATTCAGGAAAAGCTCTGTATTTATATTTGAAGGTTGTTGCACGACTGATTTTGAAGAAACACAACAAAGATTTATGATGTTTTGTTTCTTTGTTTTGGTAGTAAGTACAAAGCTACACAATGAGCTATCTGTGCTCTGCCCACCACGAGTATCGAAACCCAGTTTCTTACGGTGCGAGTCCGCAGACATACCGCTGTATCACTGGGGACTCGGGGAGAGACTTTTAATACGGAGGTTAAAATGACCTCGAACGAAATTAGTTGAATACCTTGGGTTAATCTCAAGGTTTGTTTGTTTTTTTGAATTTCGCACAAAGCTACTCGAATTTAGCAGTGTAAGACTAGAGGGAAGGCAGCTAGTCATCACCACCCACCGCCAACTCATGGGCTACTCTTTTACCAACGAATAGTGGGATTGACCGTCACTTTATAATGTCCCCACGGCTGAAAGGGCGAGCATGTTTGGTGTGACGGGGATGCGAACCCGCGACCCTCAGATTACGAGTCGCACGCCTTAAGACGCTTGGCCATGCCGGGCCCTAATCTCAAGGAGAAGGAAAATTGCTCACGATTGCACAGGAAAATCAGCTGACAGGGTCGTATATACAGAAGTCTAGGACAACCAAAGACTGAGCTTACACTATAAACAATACCCATTGTGGGTGCCAGGCTTCATTCTTCCTGCGCGTGGTTTAAACTCGAGAATTTTAGTTTTGTTTGTTTTACATTTCGCGCAAAGTTACACGAGGGCTATCTGTGCTAGCCGTCCCTAATTTAGCAGTGTAAGACTAGAAGGGAAGGCAGCTAGCTAGTCATCACCGCCCACCGCCAACTCTTGGACTATTCTTTTACCAAGGAATAGTGGGATTGATCGTACGTTATAACGCCCCCACGGCTAAAAGGGTGAGCATGTTTGGTGTGACGGGGATTCCAACTCGCGACCCTCAGATTACGAGTCGAGTGCCTTAACCACCTGTCCATGTCGGGCCAAGAATCTTAGGAGATGTTGACATCACTTACTTTTCTTGTAAGCAACTTTCTCCTTCTAGTAATAACTTGATACTTGTTTGCTTCTTTGTTGTTCAACACAAAACTACACGATAGGCTATCTGTGCTGCGTCCACTACAGGTATTGAAACACAATTTCTAGCGTTATAAGCCCGCAGACTTATCACTGTGCTACTTGGAATTACACACTTTAGATTACACGTGTTATCCCTACTACCTGACACAAACCCTGTGTAGTAAGTTATTTCTCTGTGACGGACTGTTGTGAACAGAATGAAAACCTAACGTTGCAAGAGAAACAAGTAATTTTTGCATTACACACACACAACAGACGTCTGTAATTTTCGTAAAAATGAGAACATGTAAAGAGTGTATGGTTTTATTGAAGCAAAGATTCATTGAACTTTAGAAGCTTAATGGACAATGGCTGGCATTAGCTGTATCTAGAATAATTTTATTGGGTAACTTCAACAGTCATATTTGTAATAAAATGAAAGTTGCCCAAAAATAAAGTATTATAAATATTGTTGTGTGTCTGATTGATAAAGAAGTCATCGTATTCCACTAACATTTGATACAGATAGGTTCAAAACGTTTTATTAAACTACAATAAAACTTCAAAAATTAGCTGTGGTCTTTTTTAGGACATTTGTTACACTGCCCTCTGCCCCTCAGTGGCACAGTGGTATGTCTGCGGACTTACAGACTAAAACAGGGTTTCAATCCCGTGGTGGGTAGAGCACAGATAGCCCATTGTGCATCTTCGTGCTCCATTCTAAACAAACAAACACTGCCCTCTGTAATAAGTGAAAATCACCAGAGAGTAAATACTAACCATAGTCTTAAATAAATCACTAAATATAGTCCACATTAGAATACTAAATATAGTCTCAAATGCAATATTAGGTACTGTCTTAAATACAACACTGAATACACTCTACAATACACTACTAAATACATAATACAATACACCGCTAAATACAGTATACATTACACCGCTAAATACAGTATACAAATAATTTAAATGATAAAAAATTACAACTTTACACAAAAAGTGATTCAATGTAGTAACACTTAGTTGTATTGTAATCCCTGGAGTAAATTTAATAATGTTATCAGTCAGAACTTCCAATAAAGCTGTGGATGTTTAAACTGGCTAGCAGAAAGGTGGATAACTAACCCTGTAATCGTTTATAAACAGCAAATTACTTAGAATATTAAAACTGTAATTGCTTGTAAACAGAACGAAAGTTAGAAATCTGTATGCTCATTATTGTTTATAAATATCAAGAAAACAGTAGCTGTTTCTTACATATGAATGGTAAAATAAAAATCACTGATATCCAACATACACACAAAAGCTGTCTGGTGTCGATACACCAAACACACAAGGTCAGACTTGTCTCTAACACGCCCTTCCTGTTAAAGAATCCTGTCCAATCACACGAGCTCCCACATGTACAATCTGCCCCCCCCTCCCCTCGTACCATACTCTTGAATTGCCTATAGTTAAGTTCACAATACATGTAGGAGACATGGATCATATAATTATTGAAAGAAGGAAGCGGGGAGGGGAAGGAACAGAAACATTCAGTCCACCTTTGAATGAATCGCATCCTTCTTCCAAGGTCTCCAAGTAGCTCACCTTCAGGTCATCTGGAATACATAACCCTTTTCGTGATGACGAGAAACCCACTTGAAGTAAAACATGTATTTCAAAATGGCTGACATGGGTATTAAAACCAGTCGTCTTGAGATACAAAATTCACATTCACTACATGTAGGTTTGGTCTAATATATAAAATGCTATGTTTTGACGCCTACCATTACACTCAGCAAGTGTATATATAAATGTGTTTGATTATGTAGTCTAGTCAGACTTAAAAATGTACAGCCACTGTACAGTTAAATATGTGTGTATGTATGTTCACATAGTGTCTTAATCTCACACTTACAGTTTAATATAACAATAAATTTAGGTTTATCATCCCATAGTGAGTTAGCTGGAAGTAGTGGCAGCGGTGTCTGGTGTTTTAATCTCAAATTTTCAGTTCATATAACAATAAAATGATTTATCTTTTCCCAGTGAAATGTGTGACAGCACCGTCTGGTGTCGCAATCCGAGATGTGCGCAGTTTAATATAACAATAAATCGAGGTTTATCATACTTTAATAACCCGTGTACGACAGCACTGTAAGCCATGAGATTTCCGCTTCAAACTATTTGGTATAACTTCTAAAAGACTGTTTCATAACTGAATAATACACCTGTATAAAGTATCTGAACTTACAGTTATTTTTTCGTAGCTAACAGGTTTGCTTTAAGCAATAAAATGATTTGTCCTTCATGAAGACGGATCCAGTTAGGGTTAGCAGTGTACCATTTTGTAGCCATAATTTTATGTCTCAATCAGGAAGACAAAAGTAGCAAATTGTTCTCGTATCTTATGTTAGTTTGATATTTTTACGATTTTGTTATAATATTCCCTTTATTTAAGTTTTACCTGGAGAAATATTCTGATAGAAACATATCACACGTTACAATGTCTTTCCTTCCTACGTTTTACTTTGCCAGACCTGCTACAAGACAAACCCAGACAATTTAGGCGCAATTTTTATTTATCGTTATTTTTTTCAAGTAGATACGCTTTCAAAAATGTGCAAAAATGTGTTTTTAAAACTCAGTACAATAAACACAGATTAGTTAGTACACAGCGAGAAGTGCGTTTGTGTAATTTTTACAGTATCACTCCGGATGTAAAACAAAAATGTCCTAATGTTTACTCTGGATAACTGGTAACCTTAAACCGTCTATACGTTGTGAACGCTAGGATTTTATCGGGTTTTGAGTGTAATATATTTTCGAGACATGTATTTGTGTATCAACAAAACAAGTTTCTAAAGATAAACGTCTAGTGAGTAGGAGCTAGCTAGTATATCTCAATCATTAGTTTCAGTGTTAATACACTCAACTGGTTAGATGGCGACGGCATAACCTTGAAAGAATAGAAGTCGAGATAATAACTAAACGCAAACTTGTCTGGTTGCACTTGGAAGAGGGTATAATTATTTGTATTTTGTTTTTATGTTATTTCTATCATATCAGTTTTGTGTTTTTTTGTCGTTTTAAAAAACAACGTCAGATTCAAGTAACAGATACTGGTTTTTTTTGTCAGATCCAGGTAACAGACAATTTTTTTTGGTCAAATTCAGATAATAGATACTGGTATTTTGGTCAGATCCAGGTAACAGACACTGTTTTGTTTTTGCCAGATCCAAGTAACAGAGACTGGTCTTTTTGTCATATTCAGGTAACAGATACTGGTCTTTTTATCAGATTCAGGTAACAGATAATGATCTTTTTGCCAGATTCAGGTAACAGATAATGATCTTTTTGCCAGATTCAGGTAACAGACACTGATCTTTTTGTCAGATTCAGGTAATAGATACTGGTCGTTTTGTGAGATCCAGGTAACAGATACTGATCATTTTGTCAGATTCAGGTAACAGACACTGGTCTTTTTGTCAGATTCAGGTAACAGACACTGGTTTTTTTTTGTCAGATTCAGGTTACAGATACTGGTCTTTTTGTCAGATTCAGGTTACAGATACTGGTCTTTTTGTCAGATTCAGGTAATAGACACTGTATTTTTTTTGTCAGATTCAGGTAACAGACACTGATATTTTTGTCAGATTCAGGTAAGAGACACTGGTCTTTTTGTGAGATCCAGGTAAGAGACACTGGTCTTTTTGTGAGATCCAGGTAAGAGACACTGGTCTTTTTTATCAGATTCAGGTAATAGATACTGGTCATTTTGTCAGATCCTGGTAACAGATACTGGTCTTTTTGTGAGATCCAGGTAAGAGACACTGGTCTTTTTTATCAGATTCAGGTAAGAGATACTGATCTTTTTGTCAGATTTAGCTAACAGATACTGATCTTTTTGTCAGATTTAGCTAACAGATACTGATCTTTTTGTCAGATCCAGGTAACAGACACTAGCTTTTTTTTGTCAGATCCAGGTAACAGACACTAGTTTTTTTTTGTCAGATCCAAGTAACAGACACTAGCTTTTTTTTGTCAGATCCAGGAAACAGATACTGGTCTTTTTGCGAGATCCAGGAAACAGATACTGGTCTTTTTGTTAAATTCAGGAAACAGATACAGGTCTTTTTGTCAGATCCATTTAACAGACACTGGTCTTTGTGTCAGATCCAGGTAACAGACACTGGTCTTTGTGTCAGATCCAGGTAACAGACACTGGTCTTTGTGTCAGATCCAGGTAACAGACACTAGTTTTTTTTTGTCAGACCCAGGTAACAGACACTAGCTTTTTTTGTCAGATCCAGGTAACAGACACTGGTCTTTGTGTCAGATCCAGGTAACAGACACTGGTCTTTGTGTCAGATCCAGGTAACAGACACTGGTCTTTGTGTCAGATCCAGGTAACAGACACTGGTCTTTGTGTCAGATCCAGGAAACAAAAACCGTTCTTTTGTCAAATGCACGCAAGAGACACTGGTCTTTTGTCAGATCCAGGTAACAGACACTAGCTTTTTTTGTCAGATTCAGATAACAGACACTGGTCTTTTTGTCATATTCAAGTAACAGACAGTGGTCTTTTTGTCAGATCCAGGAAACAGATACTGGTCTTTTTGTCAAATTCAGGAAACAGATATTGGTCTTTTTGTCAAATTCAGGAAACAGATACAGGTCTTTTTGTCAAATTCAGGAAACAGATACTGGTCTTTGTGTCAGATCCAGGTAACAGACACTGGTCTTTGTGTCAGATCCAGGTAACAGATACTGATCTTTCTGTCACATTCAGGTAACGGATACTGGTCTTTTTGTCAGATTCAGGTTACAGATACTGGTCTTTTTACCAGATTCAGGTAACAGATACTGATCTTTTTGTCAGATTCAGGTAACAGACAGTTTTTTTTTTTGTCAGATCCTGGTAACGGATACTGGTCTTTTTGTCAGATCCAGGTAAGAGACACTGGTCTTTTTGTGAGATCCAGGTAAGAGACACTGGTCTTTTTTATCAGATTCAGGTAATAGATACTGGTCATTTTGTCAGATCCTGGTAACAGATACTGGTCTTTTTGTGAGATCCAGGTAAGAGACACTGGTCTTTTTGTGAGATCCAGGTAAGAGACACTGGTCTTTTTTATCAGATTCAGGTAAGAGATACTGATCTTTTTGTCAGATTTAGCTAACAGATACTGATCTTTTTGTCAGATCCAGGTAACAGACACTAGCTTTTTTTTGTCAGATCCAGGTAACAGACACTAGCTTTTTTTTGTCAGATCCAAGTAACAGACACTAGCTTTTTTTGTCAGATCCAGGTAACAGACACTAGTTTTTTTTTGTCAGATCCAAGTAACAGACACTAGCTTTTTTTTGTCAGATCCAGGAAACAGATACTGGTCTTTTTGTTAAATTCAGGAAACAGATACAGGTCTTTTTGTCAGATCCATTTAACAGACACCGGTCTTTGTGTCAGATCCAGGTAACAGACACTGGTCTTTGTGTCAGATCCAGGTAACAGACACTAGTTTTTTTTTGTCAGACTCAGGTAACAGACACTAGCTTTTTTTGTCAGATCCAGGTAACAGACACTGGTCTTTGTGTCAGATCCAGGTAACAGACACTGGTCTTTGTGTCAGATCCAGGTAACAGACACTGGTCTTTGTGTCAGATCCAGGAAACAAAAACCGTTCTTTTGTCAAATGCACGCAAGAGACACTGGTCTTTTTGTCAGATCCAGGTAACAGACACTAGCTTTTTTTGTCAGATTCAGATAACAGACACTGGTCTTTTTGTCATATTCAAGTAACAGACAGTGGTCTTTTTGTCAGATCCAGGAAACAGATACTGGTCTTTTTGTCAAATTCAGGAAACAGATATTGGTCTTTTTGTCAAATTCAGGAAACAGATACAGGTCTTTTTGTCAAATTCAGGAAACAGATACTGGTCTTTGTGTCAGATCCAGGTAACAGACACTGGTCTTTGTGTCAGATCCAGGTAACAGATACTGATCTTTCTGTCACATTCAGGTAACGGATACTGGTCTTTTTGTCAGATTCAGGTTACAGATACTGGTCTTTTTACCAGATTCAGGTAACAGATACTGATCTTTTTGTCAGATTCAGGTAACAGGCAGTTTTTTTTTTTGTCAGATCCTGGTAACGGATACTGGTCTTTTTGTCAGATCCAGGTAACAGATACTGGTCTTTTTGTCAGATCCAGATAACAGACACTGGTCTTTTTGCCAGATGCAGGTAACAGACACTGTTTTTTTTGCCAGATGCAGGTAACAGACACTGTTTTTTTTGCCAGATGCAGGTAACAGACACTGTTTTTTTTCTCAGATCCAGATAAAAGACACTGGTTTTTTGTTGTCAGATTCAGGTAACAGACACTGGTCTTTGTGTCAGATCCAGGTAACAGACACTACTTTTTTTTTGTCAGACCCAAGTAACAGACACTGGTCTTTCTGTCAGATTCAGGTAACAGATACTGGTCTTTTTGTCAGATTCAGGTAACAGATAATGATCGTTTTGTCATATTCAAGTAACAGACAGTGGTCTTTTTGTCAGATCCAGGAAACAGATACTGGTCTTTTTGCGAGATCCAGGAAACAGATACTGGTCTTTCTGTCAAATTCAGGAAACAGATACAGGTCTTTGTGTCAGATCCAGGTAACAGACACTGGTCTTTGTGTCAGATCCAGGTAACAGACAGTGGTCTTTTCGTCAGATCCAGGTAACAGACACTGGTCTTTTCGTCAGATCCAGGAAACAGACACTTGTCTTTTTGTCAGATTCAGGAAACAGATACTGATCTTTTTGTCAGATTCAGGTAACAGATACTGGTCTTTTTGTCAGATCCAGGTAACAGATACTGGTCTTTTTGTCAGATCCAGGTAACAGATACTGGTCTTTTTGTCAGATCCAGGTAACAGACACTGGTCTTTTGTCAGATCCAGGTAACAGACAGTGGTCTTTTCGTCAGATCCAGGTAACAGACAGTGGTCTTTTCGTCAGATCCAGGTAACAGACAGTGGTCTTTTCGTCAGATCCAGGTAACAGACACTGGTCTTTTCGTGAGATCCAGGTAACAGACACTGGTCTTTTCGTCAGATCCAGGAAACAGACACTGGTCTTTTCGTCAGATCCAGGAAACAGACACTGGTCTTTTTGTCAGATTCAGGAAACAGATACTGATCTTTTTGTCAGATTCAGGTAACAGATACTGATCTTTTTGTCAGATTCAGGTAACAGATACTGATCTTTTTGTCAGATTCAAATAACAGATACTGATCTTTTTGTCAGATCCAGGCAACAGATACTGGTCTTTTTGTCAGATCCAGGTAACAGATACTGGTCTTTTTGTCAGATCCAGGTAACAGATACTGGTCTTTTTGTCAGATCCAGGTAACAGATACTGGTCTTTTTGTCAGATTTAGGTAACACATACTGGTCTTTTTGTCAGATCCAGATAACAGATACTGGTCTTTTTGTCAGATCCAGATAAGAGACACTGGTTTTTTGTTGTCAGATCCAGATAACAGATACTGTTCTTTTTGTCAGATGCAGGTAACAGATACTGTTTTTTTTGTCAGATCCAGGTGACAGATACTGGTCTTTTTTCAGATTCAGGTAACAGATACTGGTCTTTTTTTCAGATTCAGGTAACATATACTGTTTTTTTTTTCAGATTCAGGTAACAGATACTGGTCTTTTTGGCGGATTCAGGTAATAGATACTGGTTTTTTTTGTCAGATCCAAACAACAGATACTGGTCTTTTTGTCAGATCCAGGCAACAGATACTGGTCTTTTTGTCAGATCCATGCAACAGATACTGGTCTTTTTGTCAGATTCAGGTAACAGATACTGGTCTTTTTGTCAGATTCAGGTAACAGATACTGGTCTTTTTGTCAGATTTAGGTAACAGATAATGATCTTTTTGTCATATTCAGGTAACAGATACTGGTCTTTTTGTCAGATCCAGATAAGAGACACTGGTTTTTTGTTGTCAGATCCAGATAACAGATACTGTTCTTTTTGTCAGATGCAGGTAACAGATACTGTTTTTTTTGTCAGATCCAGGTGACAGATACTGGTCTTTTTTCAGATTCAGGTAACAGATACTGGTCTTTTTTTTCAGATTCAGGTAACAGATACTGGTCTTTTTGCCAGATTCAGGTAATAGATACTGGTTTTTTTTGTCAGATCCAAACAACAGATACTGGTCTTTTTGTCAGATCCAGGCAACAGATACTGGTCTTTTTGTCAGATTCAGGTAACAGATACTGGTCTTTTTGTCAGATTCAGGTAACAGATACTGGTCTTTTTGTCAGATTTAGGTAACAGATAATGATCTTTTTGTCATATTCAGGTAACAGATACTGGTCTTTTTGTCAGATTCAGGAAACAGATACTGATGTTTTTATCAGATTCAAGTAACAGATACTGGTCTTTTTGTCAGATTCAGGTAACAGACACTGTTTTTTTTTGCCAGATTCAGGTAACAGACACTGTTTTTTTTGCCAGATTCAGGTAACAGACACTGTTTTTTTTTGCCAGATTCAGGTAACAGACACTGTTTTTTTTGCCAGATTCAGGTAACAGACACTGTTTTTTTTGCCAGATTCAGGTAACAGACACTGATCTTTTTGTCAGATTCAGGTAATAGTTACTGGTCTTTTTGTCAGATCTAGGCAACAGATACTGGTCTTTTTGTGAGATCCAGGTAACAGACACTGGTCTTTTTGTCAGATCCAGGTAACAAACACTGATCTTTTGTCGGATTCAGGTAACAGATACTGGTCTTTTTGTCAGATTCAGGTAACAGATACTGGTCTTTTTGTCAGATTTAGGTAACAGATAATGATCTTTTTGTCATATTCAGGTAACAGATACTGGTCTTTTTGTCAGATTCAGGAAACAGATACTGATGTTTTTATCAGATTCAAGTAACAGATACTGGTCTTTTTGTCAGATTCAGGTAACAGACACTGTTTTTTTTTGCCAGATTCAGGTAACAGACACTGTTTTTTTTGCCAGATTCAGGTAACAGACACTGTTTTTTTTTGCCAGATTCAGGTAACAGACACTGTTTTTTTTGCCAGATTCAGGTAACAGACACTGTTTTTTTTGCCAGATTCAGGTAACAGACACTGATCTTTTTGTCAGATTCAGGTAATAGTTACTGGTCTTTTTGTCAGATCTAGGCAACAGATACTGGTCTTTTTGTGAGATCCAGGTAACAGACACTGGTCTTTTTGTCAGATCCAGGTAACAAACACTGATCTTTTGTCGGATTCAGGTAACAGTCACTGATCTTTTTGTCAGATTCAGGTAAAAGATACTGCTCTTTTTGTGAGATTCACGAAACAGATACTGGTCTTTTTGTCAGATCCAGGTAACAGATACTGGTCTTTTTGTCAGATCCAGGTAACAGATACTGGTCTTTTTGTCAGATTCAGGTAACAGATTTACTTCTTATGTTAATTCTGTAGTGCTGATACATTTGCTATGTCTACTAATGATATTTCTGTTAGGTGTAAGTTATGGTCTTAACATCTTTACCAAGTTTAGATAAGAGATTTTGGTTTCTTTATTAGGTCCAGATAACATGTTTTGATATACTTGTTACATTCAAATAACAGGTTTTTATATCTTTACTATTTTTGTATCATGAGGTGGAGGGTACCATAATAATAACTTTCATAACTGGTGACACCTGGTGTCAGTTCTAGAATACAGGTTTTGGTATTTTATCATTGGGTCCTCAATGCTTTCACTGACATCACATTCATAGTTTTTCAATATACACATAATATTCTCCTTATTACATCCTAAATGTTCATCAGGACAAATTATATTAATATATTACACCTTTTATATTAAAAAAAGAAGAGATATAGTTAAAACTTACATCAACTCCTCACATTGCTCATGTTCCAGTTTAACCAAATGTTTATGTGGATTGAATTTTATGTGAAATATTAAAACATTCTTGTTGCCTTTGTATGCCTAAAGTCGTGCATAACCTGTAAAAGTTAAACACATATTGAGATGGATATTTATTAGACACCACTCTTTGTACACATTAAAGTTTCTGACAATGTTTCAACAGATGGTGTCAAGATAAGTTGTAAAACACTAATCATTGAGTCTTGACAACTCCTGTATGCTTTTTGATATCTTTCTGAATTGTACATACTGTTCACATGATTCCCAGATGGCAACTGATACTGTACGTCCTCAAATCTCTCTCTATTCTTTAATGACTACAAGTGAAAGGGATGACTTTTCCTTGATCCATCAGTTAAAATAGTAGATCTACCTAAAATACGAACTTGATTAGTTGGATGTTTGATCGACCTCTCAGAATGGTGGATCTCCATTGTGAAACAACCAAGCTAAACGTGAACTACCTGATAAACTTTTCAGTAGTCTCAGTAATTCACACAGAATGATAGATGCAGTAAAAAGGTTGAACTCAAAAGATTTGTACTGGACACAATATGTTTTATCACTAGAAAAATACTGCTGTTTATATTTTCATTTAGTTATCAAATCAACTTACCTCCATGACTAGGTACACATGATGAGTGGTCTCCTGAAAGAAAAGAAACAAATGTGTAATATTATCCTTGGTAAAATAACATTACAATGGTTTTATCTCTTAATTACTTGGGTTATGAATAACAGATAACACACATGGACAATAAGTAACAGCTCACCTGTATACAAGCTGGTAGTTTAAAACATTCATGGTCATTTAACACGGATTTTTGGTTACAGCTGATTCTTGTGAAGCAACAGTGGCAAAACATTGATCAAAATAGTTTTTATTGGTACTTGGAAAGTTAAAGGAGTTGTCTATTTCATGTAACTTTATTATCAAAATCTGTAAATACAAATTCTGATAAATA
Source organism: Tachypleus tridentatus (assembly GCF_004210375.1). Lineage (NCBI taxonomy): Eukaryota > Metazoa > Arthropoda > Merostomata > Xiphosura > Limulidae > Tachypleus > Tachypleus tridentatus. Next base: position 97,709,048 of record NC_134831.1, read on the forward strand.
ACAAAATATTAACACAGAATTACATGATGGAAACTAAACTACAGAAGTCATCGTAACCTCTAGGTGTGAAAATAATAAACCTGTTAAGACAACAAAGCACCTCCTAGGTATGATAAACATCACAACTATGTTCATTTGAAATAAAGTGTTTGTTACTGGATAAAGCATGCACACACTTTTCAATGGTGTAACAAAGTTGGAATTGCAAATAAGGCTTAGATTTACTTTATCATCTGATAAATAAAACTTCATTTTGATAAAAGATAATAGTTAAAGTATATTTGTAAAATATGTTAGCACTGTAGAAGGGAAAAAAAGAGTTCCTAACATTTTGTACATTACTTCTTTGTTGTTAAAGACAAAGCCACACAGCTATATGTGCTGTACCCACTATGTATATAAAAATTTGGTTTTTAGCATTACAATACCTCAGACTTACTGCTGAGCCATTAAGGGGGAGGGGCTATTCTTTCAGGATAATATGTTGCAAAATATGTCAAAATTTTATACAAATTATATAGTTCCTAAAAATTTTAATAATTAACAAATTAAATTTGTTAAAAATTAACAAAAAATCACATAATTTTAACAATTTAATGACAAACACTGCATTTCTCAAGCAGTAAGACATATCACCTAACAGTTATTGTGAATAAAACAGAAACTAGAATCACCTCATGTCTGGTACTTTCTTAGACATAAGTTGATAAAGATCTGCTGTATAATGAATTCTTTGAGTCTGTCTTTAAGTAGTTAATTTAAAGAAAACAGAATGATATGTTTACTCAAGCACTTCTAACTGTCTTAAAATTATTTTAAAATAGTAGGTTATCTTTACATAATGATACAACTTGTGAAATTTTGACAAGTTTGAGGGTTAAGGTAACTGAAGAAGGTTTGGTTTGTTTTAAAATACACAGAAAAGTTACACTTTACAGGAATTGCAGCATTGTTAAAGTTAGGATTAAGGAGCCGTTTACAGGATTAACAACATTGTTTAAGCAAGGATCAAGGAGCCTGTTTACAGGAGTTACAACATTGTTTAAGCAAGGATCAAGGAGCCTGTTTACAGGAGTTACAACATTGTTTAAGCAAGGATCAAGGAGCCTGTTTACAGGAGTTACAACATTGTTTAAGCATGGATCAAGGAGCCTGTTTACAGGAGTTACAACATTGTTTAAGCAAGGATCAAGGAGCCTGTTTACATTAGTTACAACATTGTTCAAGCAAGAATCAAGAAGCCTGTTTACACGAATTACAACATTAAGCTAGAATTAAAAAGCTTGTTTACAGGAATTACAACATTGTTTAAGTGAAAATTAAGAAGCCTATTTATAGGAATTGCAGCATCAAATGAGGATTAAGAAGCCTGTTTATAAGAAATACAACATTGTTTTAACTATTATGTTGAGGCATTCTTATTGATGAATCAGATAATAGTTACAAAGAAAGGCAGGTCGTCAACGCCTCTTACCATCAATTCTTTAGCTACTCTTTTACCAATGAATAGCAGGATTGACCACCACATTATGATGCTCCCATGGCTGAAAGGGTGAGCTTGTTTGGTAGTTACAAGGGAAGGCAATTAGTCATCACCTCTTACCATAAACTCTTTGGCTACTCTTTTACCAATGAATAGCAGGATTGACCACCACATTATGATGCTCCAATGGCTGAAAGGGTGAGCTTGTTTGGTAGTTATAAGGGAAGGCAATTAGTCATCACCTCTTACCATAAACTCTTTGGCTACTCTTTTACCAATGAATAGCAGGATTGACCACCACATTATGATGCTCCCATGGCTGAAAGGGTGAGCATGTTTGGTAGTTATAAGGGAAGGCAATTAGTCATCACCTCTTACCATAAACTCTTTGGCTACTCTTTTACCAATGAATAGCAAGATTGAACACCACATTATGATGCTCCCATGGCTTAAAAGGTGAGTATGTTTGGCAAGACGGAAATTTGAACCTGTTAATCACAAGTTGCGAGTCGAGTGTCCTAACCAACCACCTGGTCCTGCCAGGCCCAAATGGAAAAGGAATAAGATAAAAAAATATAGGAATACATAAAGAATACACAAAGAACCACATAAAGAAATACAAAACTTCTCTGATCTTATTTTAAGGTATGTGAGCAATCTTGTATGACATTCCATAGAAAAAAAATTACAAATGTTTATTGACTTGAAAAACAGAAAGATCAACTTTGGTCCCCTTGTGGGATAGCAGTAAATCTTTGGAGTTACAACACTGAAATCAGGGATTTGATGCTCCTCAGTGGACACAGCAGATAGCACAATATGGCTTTGCTATAAAGAAAACCACATACAATACTACTCTCTTGGCAGATGTGTGTAATGCACTACCAGTCAACTATGTTTATCAAGTAATAATTTTATGGTTTTTTTTTAAGTTAAGCACAAAGCTATACAATGGGCTATCTATGCTCTGCTAACCATGAGTAGGGAAACCCGGTTTCTAGTGTTGTAAGTCTGTAGACATGCTGTTGTGCCACTGGAGGACTCAAGTAATAATATTTCACAGAAATGCTTTGAGATGCTTGTTATAGGCTTCTGTTACATTTTGATGGCCAGTCTGTTCCAGGGAACCAATTATGAGAGGAAAGAATCTGTTGAGCCTCCACTATGTGTGTGACCAACAAATTTTTACTTGTTCCTTGCAGGTCTATTTTATCACAATATCTTAATAATTATTGCCATACTAGTTTCCAGCAAGAGAAACAAATGTTATCGGATGTTGTCATCACCCAATTAGTAAATTAGGATATTCAGCTGGATGCTAGCAGTGTCCACTCGCATTTCAAAAGTTAATAAGGTAATTTTGGTTATGCTTTAAATGTGAATTGTTGAAAAATGTGTAACACTTAGAGTAGTGGTCTGTGGTGTGTTTACTGGTAATCAGAAGAGTTTGATAAATAGGATTTGATAGCTATGGGTGGATCCAATCCAGATTTCTCATCAAAGTTAACTCCTGCTGAACATATGACACATAATAGGTAAGCAACTATTAAACATATTTATGTTTATTATTTATTTGTTTAAGTTCTAGAATACTCTTTCATTTATTCAGGATTTGAGCTCCAACATAGTCCTGATGTAGACAAAAAAGATGTCTTTAGGGTATGGTTCTAAATGTCTAATTAACAGTCTTCTGCATTCTTTCTTCCTCTGATTTAGTACACTAATATTACCATGTTGCATGATCTACTGTTTACCTTGCATGCTCATTTTGTCACCACCACCACCGAATGTGGATGGAGGTGATGTTTTTTTTTTCTTGTATGTTTGTCAGCAAGATTTCTTGAAAACACCCAAATGGATTTGGACGAAAGTTGACATACCTTTGGCCTACGACCTATCCTAGACGTGTTTAGCTTCTGGAAGAGTCAACGTCACGAAAATCCAACAAACTTCATATCTATTAATTAACGTGGGGGAATCAGTCAAAAAAGATCGGATTTTGATAAAAACTTGGTGGACGTACATAGAGTATTTATTATTCCTCATTGTTCTGCCAATAATGGTTCGTTTCATTTAACAATGACAAACATAGACATTTTAGTATTTCTTGTGAACCATATATGCTCAACGCTCTACTGAGTGGCCCTCTGGTTCTTTTTGTTGTACTGTTCCTCCAGTGTGGACAAAATAATTCAAATTACAGGTTTATTTTACTTATTGTACAATAACGAGTTAATATTTCCACTGTAGCTACAATACTAGCTAACTGTATCTACACGTGTGGAAAGAGAATATATTGTTAAAAAGGTGTTTTATGGGTTTTTTTTAAGCACAGGTAGTTTTTACAACTTTTTTGCTTTTACAAAACAACAAAAAACCTTCACAATCGTCTATATGGGCATTCCTAAATACATCAGTATCAGTTTGCAGTGAGTACCGGGACAGTAACCACCGAACCTGACTTAAGTTTGTTTTTTAGCGCAAAAACTAATATCCCCCCTTCAGTGGGTCATCGGTCAATTTATGCACTTAAAAGGCTAGAATATGGTTTGATTTATCGTGGTGGACCCACTTGACAGCCAATTATGGCTTTGCTGTAAAACGAATACAAAATAAATTGTCAACTTGTGCTCTGTCCGCCGCATGGAATCGAATCACGGATTTTACTGTTATGAGTATGTGAATGGCGTTCTCTCACTGATGTACCAAATCATGAGATACACTCGACAAGAAACATCGTATTTAACACTATTTCTGTCTACCTGTAATTTTCTGTTCTATGTTAAATGCTATAGAATATGGAATATTCCAAGCAGGTGAACTGTAAAAATATGCAGTAAACAAATTATTAATCCAGACATAAACGTTCACAGGAAAAGTTTTTGTAAACCTGAGCTTAACTGAAAGCACAACAGAGTTTTCATTTTCTTTTTAGATTAAATGGAAAATGTTAACAAACATTGTTGAATGTAAGTGAAATAAAGGTTTCAACAAATCACGAACATTTTAAGTTTCCTAAACAGCCATGTTTTTGTTTCTTCGCATAAAATGCAAACATGAAGAAAACGTTTGCATTAAAATAGCAATGACATTATAACAAGAATTGGTATTTAAGGAAAACTTGTTCTAGAATACACTACCTTGTTTTTTCCGAGAATTTATTAGCATAACCGCTCTAAAACTGAAGTAACACGAGGACCTGTACAGAACAAAAGAAGTACTGATGCGCATGCTCCATTTACACTGTGCAACATTTCACCTAATTTACGAAACAGATTATTTCATGATTTTGCTTAGGCAGCATGAGATGTGCCTTCTTTAGGTACTAACGATGGCGCCATCTTCGCGCTGACTGTAACACTGCATTACAATGTGGTCAACATGAAACTTTCATACACTTGTTGTTTGTAAGTAAACAAGATTATTTAAATGTGATAATGTGGAATTAAAGATCGAACTTAACCTCACGTCTGTGATGTCGAGAAAACCCACTTGTAGAGAAAAATATATATGTAAAAACGGTTTTTACATATATATTTAACCTCAAGTCTAATTAGCCAAATATGCTAAACTTAATCAACTACACTCGCCGACGTCATCAGTGAATCATGTGTTTATTTATTTGTTTTTTGAATTTCCCGCAAAGCTACACGATTCGCAAGCCAACGTATAGTGGGATTAACCGAAACATTATAATGCCCCCACTGCTGAAAGGACGAATATGTTTGGTGTGACGGGGATTCTAACCCGCGACCCTCATATTGCGAGTCGAATGCTTCAACCACCTGGCCATGCCGGACCTTCAATCATGCACACTATCATAAAATAGTGAAAGATCGAGACTGAACCCGACTAATTATTCTGTGGAATTATGGAAACTACACATAACGCATGCAACTTTACGATACTGAAATACGTGACAAAAAATCTCTAAACTGATAAAACGATTTGCATCATTGAGATTACAGACGAAAGTGTTAAAAGAAAGGGCATTTCACTGACAATTCTTCATTTTGTGAATTGAATTAAACATTTTAGTTTATTGTACAAGATTGGTTTCATTATGGTTTCAAACACATTAGTATATTCACGAGCTGTCTTTGGGTGACACGCTTCGTTAGTACCGTTTTTATTCGTTTATAAGACGATTCGCTTATAAGACGGGTCCCAACTTCACCTGAGAGATTGTCGATATTCTGTTTAGACTCGTTTATAAGACGAAGGAAGGAAAGCAGGTAACGAGAGAAAAGTGAAAAAAATGGAAATTAATAGAAACCTAATTTTGGGTTTCGTATACGATATTTCGATTTCAGATTAGAAGGAGAAAAATAGAAGAGATAGAAAAGTGAAAATAAATGAATAAATCCAAACTCGGTGTTCAAGCGTTTAATGGAATTTCATCAACTATATTATTTACTGTATGATAAATATTCATATTTAAAACACATAACAAAGAACAATCTAACGCACAAAACTTATCACAACATATTTCAGTATCAAAATACGTTTATGCTAACTTTTAAACCACATTTCTTCAAAGTATTAAGAGTTTACGTAAACTGCACTTTAATAGAACACAGCAAATCAGTATGCAAGTTATGAAATTCAAAAGCCTTCAAATTATTCGTTGTCGCTATCTCCAAAGAGTTCATAAAACTGCTCCTCGGACCATCCATCATCGTAGAGGTCGCATTCCTCCGTGTTCTCCTCCTGCTCTACATCATCTCTGCCGCCGATAAACTCACTGAAAAGTTCATCATCCTCACTGCCATCAATGGAATTCGAAATTCCGCATTTGAGGAACGATCTGATAAACTGAGTGAACTAAATTTATTTTCTATGTCTGTAGACCTCGCCTATAAGACGAGCCCCCCAATTTGAGCCCGAAATCTCGAGGAAAAATCCCCGTCTTATAAGCGAGTAAACACGGTACGTGTCCCTTAGCAACAAAACCGTGACCTGATATTGTCTTGTGTACACAATACCTCCAATATTATCGAGGGCTGGCTTCACCTTTTTTTATCATACTAACATTTTAGTTTACTGATATACTTAGCTTGACATAAGTTTTAAAAACACCTAAGTCAGAGGTCAGTGCCCCTAATTCGTGTGTCTTTATTAGGTTTTAATAACGTTTTTTGGGACTTATTATTACTTTTCTATCGATAAAACATTCCTTTTGTTTTTTATTTCTCCCAAATGTATTGTTATTAGTCTCAACTAATGATAGTACTTGAAATTAATGTTTAGGTTAAAACATCGTTAAATAATTTTTATCACAAACCTAAAGCCTGTTAGCGATTCACTTATTGAGATTTAAAACGTACTTTTTAGGTTTTATGACGTACATGTGAAATATCCATGATTTTAATCGTACCGAAGACAAACTGAAAAGCAAATATATATAAAGAATGTGAAACGACTTTTATATAACAGTTATGAACTTTGATGTCATATTACCCTGTTTTGTTGATTAAAATCTAACTTATAAAATGGCTAGTTGTCTTTTGGTAAAACTCCGCTCGTCTGTATCGCTTACCGATGTCTTTAGAGTAGAACTAAAAACGAAGAAAAACATCTTAACTACACAGGTCACATCAGCTTACAGGTGCAAAAAAAACTAGCTTAACTACACAGGTCACATCAGCTTACAGGTAGAAGAAAAAACTAGCTTAGCTACACAGGTCACATCAGCTTACAGATGCAAAAAACTAGTTTAACTACACAGGTCACATCAGCTTACAGGTGCAAAAAAAACTAGTTTAACTACACAGGTCACATCAGCTTACAGGTGCAAAAAAAACTAGTTTAACTACACAGGTCACATCAGCTTACAGGTGGAAGAAAAAACTAGCTTAACTACACAGGTCACATCAGCTTACAGATGCAAAAAACTAGTTTAACTACACAGGTCACATCAGCTTACAGGTGGAAGAAAAAACTAGTTTAACTACACAGGTCACATCAGCTTACAGGTGGAAGAAAAAACTAGCTTAACTACACAGGTCACATCAGCTTACAGGTGGAAGAAAAAACTAGCTTAACTACACAGGTCACATCAGCTTACAGGTGAAAAAAACTAGCTTAACTACACAGGTCACATCAGCTTACAGGTGAAAAAAACTAGCTTAACTACACAGGTCACATCAGCTTACAGGTGCACAAAACTATCTTAACGACATAGGTCACATCAGCTTACAGGTGGAAGAAAAAACTAGCTTAACTACACAGGTCACATCAGCTTACAGGTGCACAAAACTATCTTAACGACATAGGTCACATCACTTATTGTATTTGTGAAATGTTCCACTTAACACACAACCATTTGACTAAGACAATCTCATGAAATAGATAAAACAGAAATACTTCAATAGTTTCTGCTGGAATGTTAAATGACAAGGTTTCAGTGATCAAATGACAATAATAAAGTTGTTTATTATTAACCCTCATAACCGGTGTAATATATATAAAAACCATTGTTAGTTTGTGTGGAGTATATTTGTAATGAATAATTTCAAATATAAGTTACTCTATTCTTATCAAATTTTTTTGAGAGTGTATTTGATTTTTTTTCTCAGTGTGTATTTGTATTTCTTTTATGGCAAAGAGCGGAAAAGTAGTGATCAAACCTCACTGAAGGTAGGTCGGGGTACTGGACTTGTTTTATATATTATATAAACGCTTCGATTTCTTACTGGCACGCAAAGCTAGTATATGTATGAATCTAAAGAGTTTGAGTAAGTTATATAAAAACGATTTAGGAGCCTCCTCACGTCGTTAGAATCCATGTAGACATATCCGGTCGTATTCTACTTGACGATCATGCATTTTAACAAATAGTCCTGCAACATAGTTTCTTTTTGCAAAAATATCGTCTTGAGGGATTCAGCAACATACCACTTACACCCGTTTACTTTCTGTATTCAGTCTAGTGTATGAAGACGACAGTTTACTAATGCCCGTTTGAACAATCGGTTCGCACAGATATCTATATATACTGCGTCCAACAGCTTGACTGATATATCTTGTTTTGGAACAGCATGAATATTAATTTCATTCTACAGCTGCTTGGGGTTTGCATTATTCAAAGTATATTTAGTAAAAGCAAGTTATGAACACATGGCACATGTTACTTTTCAAGACAGATATCTTTCTTAATTATGTTGTGTAGTATTGCTTGAGGCATGTGGATGGCTTTTGCTCTTGACCCTCGTATTATTTCCTATTACAAAACGTCAGATTTTGCTTAGGACGACTATGGTCTGTTTTGTTGAAGGTTTCTTTCTGAAAGGCTCTGGTACCCCATAATGATCCACATTCATTTGTTTTAAAATGATATTATGTATTTCACACATTTATAATTATAAATCCCCCACCTGAACACGCTTTTATGATCTGAGTACGTCAGAAAGGGCTGTCACATACTCCTTCCAAAGCAATTAATTTTCAGTGACATCACACCACCTGCACCACGTCAAGCAATGTGTAAAATACATCATTCAACTGCGATATTGTATTACTGTTATTATATATATTATTTATTTTCATATAAATAATTTTAATATAGCATATTCAACTCTCACTATATGAATTAGAATACAGAAGTAATTTGACGAATTCTATGAACAAAAAGTTTCATGAAATTTGATAAAAAGAATTCAATTGCACCAGCCCAAACCTCATATAAAGACAAGCAACCAGAAAAACAGTTTGAATCTGACTGCATTAATGCTAGGAGTGACCAATCAACGAAGCGAGAAGATCAAAAGAAAAAAAAAAATGAAGCTGACGTCATCGAAAAGATGTTTAATAATGTGTGTAGCATGCGTACCCGTGGTTTGGACGGTCATTTCATGTGTTGCATCTCAAAATTGTGGAAGGAGAGGCCCATACTACTGTTTGTAGAAATACGTTTTAACCCCGGCATTGCAATGTCCCATCAGGTTCATACTTGCATAGAGTTCTATTTCTCGATTAGTCTTTTAAATAGGTTCTATGGTGGAACATAAACCAAGTACCTATACAACAAGTTTTAACGTTTCTTGAGCGATAACTCGAATATACGTGGAACATTCGCCCACATTCGTTTTTGTTTTTTTAGCTTTAGCTGCAAAATACAGTCTCATGAATGATCAACTTAACGCGCGATTTTGTTTCAATATGAAACGGAAACGTACTGTTTAATACTGCTAAACTAAAAGCCGTATTTCTGAAAAGAGGCGGTACAAACAAAACTCGTACTCAACTTGTTTGTGCACGAAAAACTCTCGTTCTGCTGATGATATATCATCATGTTTCAGTCCATGACAGTACACAATAAGAAAACAGATGACCCCAGCCGTAACACAGTATCATTTTACAGTCCTAGTACATACTCTCGAGCACAGTGTGTTCGTGCACGGGTAAATAAAACTGTAAATTCATTCAATATTGAAGCAAATTAACTCACATTAAGCCCGTATGATGAAAGGTTTACAAAAGTGCAATGTCGAACAATTTAGTACTGGTCAGCTCAGCTGGGTCGATAATGAAGGTTACATCTAATGTTAACTTAATAGTTTCACATCACAGTATAAATACATATGGTCGCAAAGTGTCGAATACAGCTTGAGACCTAAAACTTGGACCTTAGTTTTATTTGATACCATCCAGGCTGTTCAAAGGCTGAAACAAATCGAAAAGTGCGACTCCAGAATGGTAAGAGAATAAGTCTCGTCATTTAATGTTAGTCACTGCTTTGGTTTTGTTTTTAATTACACTGTTTTAGGCCTAACAGGGCCAGGTGGTTAGGGTGCACGACTCGTAATCTGAGGGCCGCGGGTTTAAATCCCCGTCATACCAAACATGCTCCCCCTTTCAGCAATGGAAGCGTTATAATGTAACAGCTAATCACACTATTCGTTGGTAAGAGTAGCCCAAGAGTTGACGGTGGGTGGTGATGCCTAGTTGCCTTCCCTCTAGCCTTACGCGGCTAAAGAACACCGTTTTCTCCGGCATATCGTCGCTCGAACCTTAGATCTACTGACCCACAGCCAAGGTTATTAATAGTAGGCTACACGCAGATAAACAATACGTGGCTTTTAACCCATTCACTGCTGATTCACCGTACATGATACCCCAGTTGAATTCGAGTATGCCGTTTCCGGTGTACGCCTTGCAAAAATTCGTTTACAACAACTCCAATCAATATGTCAATGAAACAGCGTTAATGTTTGACAGAAGGATGACGCTTGCGATATTCAGAAAAAAAAAAAAAGTCATACAATACTATATGGATTTATTTATGTAGTCTCTATTAAAATTCAAAACAACCAAACTAAACTTCTGCGCGTACTTGTTTGTTATACCAGTTTAACACATATAAATAACATACTAATATACAACCTACACTACAGCATTGAAATCCTATTTTGTCATAATGTACGATGCATAATAACTGAGTAAGTAATCTTTTTTAATAAGACGAGCTAAATAAAGCATGTGAATCATTGAAGAAATAGGCCTAAATTGTTCTGTATGTTATTATACCTATTCAGGTTGCTCGAGTGATAAACAATAACAAACTAATTTTTCTCAGTGTTGACTATAAAATGCCTGAAGATTGTTCCCTAAATTTTAATTATGAGAATTCTCCACCACTAAAAGACCGGCTATTTTCAGAACAACTACAGATATTTATTTCAAGGGTAAGGGCAAGTGTGTAGTAAGTCTCGTTCATTCACGTTCTGTCAGAGACCAAAACTACATGATCCCAGCCGAGAATGCTGTTTACCTCCTCGGGCACAACGACCTCGTTTGAAGCTGTAAAGAACTAGTTACACGCACAATGGACAGGAACCTTAAAATAATCAAGTTATACTTACAAAGGGAAGTCATCATGTCGAATAATCAGACAAGCAGTTATAGGTGATATTTATAGTAAACCAAGTTTGTTTGTTTGTTTTTAATTCGTTTCTCAAGTAATCACACTACGTTTGTTTTATTCTCAAACAAAACAGAGCGGTCAGTAACATTCTGGTAAAGTAGTTAAACACCGTATCACATACAAAAGTTGTAATGATTTTCAATCGAGACCCAAACAATACTTAACAACGAAAACAAATGTAAGATATATGAACGAATGACTTTACGTTATTTGATTCACAAATATCAGGAGATCAAATATTAAGATAAAAATATTTTAAGTTTCAGCGTTAACGAAAGACGAAAATTATATGCGTGTGTGGGCGGGATTTAGGGCCAACTTGTTGGGGAGTACTTATTTAGTCATTGTGAATACTGTATGCCACAAAATGGGGGGAAGCAATAAGTCCCACTTCCCTGTAATCCCATCCATGCACACACGCACATTTATAGCTATCACATATTTTAAAGTCATTACTTATATGATAAAATAATTTATTCTGTATCAAAGCCGATATAATTAGTAAAAAAAGAAAAATGGAGACTGTACTTATGTATTATTCACTTGTTCAGCTGTGCAATTTCATCTTTATTTTCCAGAAAAACTCCAAACACGCAGATCACGGTTTCGGTTGAACACCATCAATGCTAGCACACCGGTCTTACCAGTTCTGAACGTTTTCAAACAAGTGGGCCACAAAGTACGTTTGCTTTACCAAAGTTTCTTTAGGTTTGTTTAATTATTGTTTGCTGAATTTCGCACAAAACTACTAGAGAGTTATATAATTGCGCCAGTCAACACCACCTGCCGGTGACGTAATCGAATAGTGGTAATTGACTGACACCCTTATAACACCACAAAGAGCGAGAGTGGTTTTAAATACATATTTTTTTTAATGGTAACGGAGCACGAACTACAAACACGCTATTTGGCCATACCTGATCTTTTTTTTTTTTTTAATCCTAAAGCTGTACGCACAATAAGCTATTTGTGGTTTATCGACGATTGATTGCCGAATTATAGCGTTATAACTTCTGGAGTGTACAGTTGAGCCACTAAGTGGCGTATTATACCATATACAATTTTATACGCCCTTACAGGTGTAATTATTTACCAATTAACGCAACTGAAAGACTTAAGAGTTTCTTTCAATACTAATTTATAAAGTTACCATTTACATAATACCAGTACGAAACTTATCTGACATAGTGATCAGCTGGTTATTAAAGCGGCAATAAACAAACGAGTTGTGTAATTCATATGGTGTTCATTACCATAAGTTTCGTTAATTTTGAGTTAGTCCTACATGAAACTAACACTTTCTTGTCAATGCTTCTTCAAACACTACCTGATATATGGCAGTTGAAACCTGTATATGTAAAGATAACGAAACAAATGATTACGTCACAGAGCTGGGGCGCGCGTGTATCCAAGGGGAAAAGGGAAATGAAACAGTTATTGAAGCAAGTTACCAGGACGTTCCTTACCGATTGTTTTATTTCATGATTTCACATTAAAAAAAAAAAAAGCTTTGTTTTCGGACACATGCCACATTTTCGGCGCCGTGATTACAACACAGCACGTGCCTCTTACGTCATTTCTGTCATATTTTCAAGTTCTTTATCTCTGTTTTTCACATGAGAAAACTTCATCCCTAATAAAACAGCTTTTCCAACATTTAAGGTCTCTTCCTCTGTCGTGTCCGTTAATGTGATGGGGCTGTGTATCGAACAGTCTAAGGTTCGAAACTTGATACTGCTAATACGCTTCACACTTTCAGCTGCAAGTGTATTATAAAAGCAGCTGTCAATATGGTTCTTTAGTTGGATGAGTTGGGCAAAACAGCCGTTATTACAGTGGATGCTGTTAGCTGTCTGCTATCCTTTTAGTCACTAGTTTGGCTGACAACACCTTAATTCTGTGGGGGTTGGGGGTCTCCATCCTGGCATTTAGCCACTTCCGCGTCTGCAGTACTTTTTTTGTTTTCCTGGACACATGTAAGAAGATATTTAATAAAAATCTGTATTCAAACCTTTCCATGGATTATTTGACCAAGCACAGACAATTCCATTTGTAACTTAGATACTTTTAGCTAATTTTAATTTGCATTTATTCGTAAAAATTATCAGATAATCTATTTTGTAACTAAGTAACAAACGAACGTCTTAAAACAAAAATGCATGAAATGAACGGGGGATCATAACAATCACAGCCTATAACAACAGATACTGTCTGTTTTGAAAATGTGCGCACATTCAACAGATTAAATACACTTCAGTAGATATTTTTGTAGAAAGTAATAAAAGTTTATTAAAGCTTTCAAAAAGTTCTAAAGTCAGATCGTAAAATAATTTTCAAATTTTGTTTAATGAAAGTATTAAGTACAGTAAAGTTTAGGCCTACCTAAACGAAAGCAGAAAAAACACAAAAAACACAACTTTATGGAATATAGGCTTAACTAATTTTAGGCCTAAGATAAGGGAACTTACGATTTCGATATCTGCTATCAAAATTCTTTTGTACAATTTTAGAAAACCTCTAATTAATTAAAGACGTACTGTTCCAATAAACATTAATTTGACTACAGATATTTTGCGGGATACCGTTAATCACCCATAATTTTCACACTTAGTAATTCACGAGAAGAAACAAAATCAACACAAAAACAGCGACGTGTTTCTATAATACTCACAGAGTTGAAGCCATTACGTGATACAAATTATTTTCTGAAGTAGCAGCTAACCAGAATTTTTATCCATAAATATTGCCTGTGCAAATACTTTTAACCAGTTGAAGTAATGTGTCTCGAACACTGTGGCACTGCTTTGATTTCATTGATTATTATGTAAAAAAAAATTCTGAAAAGGCTATTCTTTGTTTTTATTTTTGAAATTCGCGTAAAGCTACACAAGTGCTTTCTACGTTAACCGTCCCTAATTTAGCAGTGTAAGACTAGATGGAAGGCAGCTAGTCACCACCACCCACTTGGACTACTCTTTTAGCAACGAATAGTGAGATTTAGCGTAACATTATTACGCCCCCATGTTTGGTGTGACGGGGATTCGAACCCACGACCCTCGGATTACGAGTCCAGTACCTTAACCACCGGGCCATGCTAGACCCAAAAGGTTAAGTTATTACAAGTGATGCATTACAACTAATATTAATTTCTACGTTTTTGGTCTGTGAAAAACGAGGGTTTAAGGTTCGCGCTTTCGTTTCCGTAAAATGACGCTCCGCATCTTGGGCAACAGGTATGTTATTTATGATTTTAATTGAGAATCAAATCTCGCTAATCACGACACTGGCGATGTTAGTTGTTGACTAGCTGCCCTTCCTTTCTCTTGTCTATCACTTCAAAATTAGGGGCGGGTAGTGCACATAACCCTTGTGAAGCTTTGTGAATAGTAGTAATATTACTACTTAAAACATAACATATCATACTGAGGTATTTACACTTTTCACATTTGTAAAATATGTAAAACTAAAAGAAAAATACCAAATTATAATAATAATGTTTGCATTATCACAAACCTAAATATATATTACATGCACGTGGTGTTTGGTTCTCCTATCTTGAACCTCAGTATATATATATTACATTCACGTGGTGTTTGGTTCTCCTATCTTGAACCTATGTGGCCTCCCCTCAACTGCATTTCGACATTACTCTGAGATACATTTTCCTTTCCTAGTTATATCACAGTGCTTTTCTATCGTGAACGTTTTCTAAGCATTTCTGATGTCGTACATTGTACAGAGGCGTCACGAACTTTACTGGAAGATAATCAAGTGTCCACCTTTAACTCCCTTAAACCCCCATCTGTCGTCATGTACAGCTGTTGTTTACTTATTCTGTTTATTTTCGGTACGTGTTTTATAAAGTCTGATAAAAGCAGTTCCAGATTAGTATATGATAAATAATACAGTGTTCCGTGAGATATCACATTTGAATGCTAAACTCGCATGAATTCACGTGTTAAGCACACAAGACATTTTAGACCTTTGTTGTTTAAGTACCTCCAAACCAAGTGAACGAGTCCCGACTGAAAGTTTTATTAGCCATATGTATTTTGTGACAATGTAAATACTGCTAGAGGTGGCTTTTTGACTGTTGTATTTAGAAACTATATCGCGTACACTGATAAGCTACCAACTTTAAACATTTTGTTAACCAATGTCAAACACTTCACTGAAGATTTTTTAATTTATAAATATTTCAACAGGCTCTCACGAGACAGTGATGAATATTTTTGTTGAAAACACAACAAAAAAAAGCCTATCCAATCCCATGTTACTAAAACTGGAAGTTTTTTGGGCATTTCTCTTGGCTAAAATTAAAGTATTTATCGGACTTTTTCAGCGCTGGACTGACAACAGTTAGCGCATCACGAGCTTAATGGCCAATAACATGAAACATACAAGTCTTCAAATGAAACACAGAAGTATTCTGGAACCGGTTAGAACAACCTTGGTAGATACTGTGAAGCAAGCCGAGTATAATATTAAGTCTGTAGCTGCTTTCAAAGTGTTCCTGTCTACTTATCCTACTGCTGACTATAGTATTGCTTCCACCTTCCCTACCGAATCACAGGTGAAATCGTTCGTATTAAAATTCAAAGCTAAACATAAAAGGTGATAGCAAACACATAAAAGGCTGGTAATCTGTTAACTGAGAATGATCAGAATGTTACTTTATTAATATATACTGAATTTACTACCAGCAGGTAGACCTTAGTACCAGCTGGTATGAAGACTTGAGGATGTTGCATTTTATTCAAAAATGTATCAGTTAACAAATAAAACCTTGTCTCGAAACGATACATTCAAAACCAACTCTCTGAGAGTTTCCAGATTAAACTTACTTTTAATATTCAACAAAGTAATGTAAAGACACCCTTTAAAGACACGTTTTAAGAATTTAATGTGGCCTTAATCGCAAGTAGAGCTAACTACATCCTATAACTAAACCTTATTTAATTTCAAGTAGGGCTAACTACATCCTATAACTAAACCTTATTTAATTTCAGCACAAGTTAATAGCAGTCATTAAACTTTTCCGTTTTTTTTTATTTCTTTTATCTCGTTTCAATAATACAAGTCAGTTTTAAAATGCTATATACATAAACATTATTTTTAAAACACAAAATGCATTCACCATAAAACACTTTATGTAAATAAATTTGATGAGCATAAAAATTCATTTATTTAACCTGACTCATGCACTGACAACTCTTGTCCATAAAAACTGTCACTGACTAGCTGATAAAAATCCCTTATTGAGGAAAGACCTCGTCGGCACTGGATGTAGTAGATGTGTTGTGGTTAAGATATTACGACAGACTTTACTTCACTTTCGCTCGAGGATTTTTAATAACTACAAGGACAAAATTTATGTGATTACCCTTATGATAAATATTTTAAACCATAAGCCTAATAACATCTCATGAGATTCAGTCTTCAAAATTAATGAAGGTAGTGTAAATTAATTTTACTTAGAAGTCATTACAGTTCTTTTGTGTAAAAAGGGAAGATACGTGGTTTATACCAAAGTTGCTAAATCAGGGCGTAATGTTTTCTGACATAATTAGTAATATTTGTGTTAATTAACAACGGTAAGAAGAAATTACCCCACAAAGGCCTTCTGGAGGGTTAACTTGTTTTAACCACTTTCATTGTTTGTAGTGCATTGTTTGTCTGTCGGTCAATAAATGCTAAAATGACGTCATATCAGGGACGATTAACGTTCCAATTTGTACTGTCGTGATGACAGTAAAACATGCGCATGCCATGGATCACGAGAAGAATTACGCACCCTGTAGGCCATGAAACAGCACAACGCATGGGCTTCAAAAAGCAAGAAATAAAAATATTTGTTACTGATAATTTTGGTTTTATTAACTCTTCAAATATGACACTTTCCAGGGCTCTAAGGAAGTACACCTAGTTAGAGCTGCGTTATATTAACAACGGAGCTGCTAATTTGTTAATGCGGGCGAAATGTTGACTGAAGATGAATCATAATTACTGAAAACAGTTTACTTTAATGTCGTTTCCAAGATTAGTAGTGACTCTAATAGAACATTTCTTGTTTTAAATTGTGGTATTGGGTAAAACCACATAGTTCAGAAGTTCTTGGCTGAAATGTGTTGTTACGTTACTACAGAGTTACAAAAGTTCAAAAACAAAAACAAACTTTTTAAAAATTACAAGATAAGCCTTTGTTACGTTGTATCTTGTTTTGTTAAATACGTCACTAGCTTCTCACAACAATTACTTCTAAGTTCAGGTAACGTATATTGTCTGTTGTTCCTGAACTGTCTTAACAGGGCCAACTACAACTAAGTTGATGCTACACTCAATGTATAAACACTTATTTGAGCTTTCGCTACCCACACGTGTACGGTTTTAAAACTGCACTTGTGTTCACTGGGCCCGTGGTTCAACTCTCATGTTTTCCTTCCATAATATCAGTTGATTCACTGGTACATAATGGTCACATTCTCAAATATGTGACCGTTTTTACCTCACGACAGGATTCGGCTGTGTTATATGATTTTATGTTAAACATGTTCCTGGCGCTGTTTAGTTGTGTTTATCACACCTACGTTATGAAAACTTATCAAAGTTTTGTTGTATATGAAACTTATCTCACTCGATAGTTTGAACTGCATTTCAAAGTGCTCTGAACTCAGAGTGGTCCAGTGTTAGCGTGTACTGTCGTGCCCTCAGCTCAGCGTGGTCCAGGGTCAGCGTGTACTGTCGTGCCCTCAGCTCAGCGTGGTCCAGGGTCAGCGTGTACTGTCGTGCCCTCAGCTCAGCGTGGTCCAGTGTCAGCGTGTACTGTCGTGCCCTCAGCTCAGCGTGGTCCAGTGTCAGCGTGTACTGTCGTGCCCTCAGCTCAGCGTGGTCCAGTGTTAGCGTGCACTGTCGTGCTCTGAGATCAGCGTGGTCCAGTGTCAGCGTGTACTGTCGTGCTCTGAGATCAGCGTGGTCCAGTGTCAGCGTGTACTGTCGTGCTCTGAGCTCAGCGTGATCCAGTGTCAGCGTGTACTGTCGTGCTCTGAGCTCAGCGTGGTCCAGTGTCAGCGTGTACTGTCGTGCTCTGAGCTCAGCGTGGTCCAGTGTTAGCGTACACTGTCGTGCTCCGAGTTCAGCGTGGTACAGTGTTAGCGTGCACTGTCGTGCTCTGAGCTCAGCGTGGTCCAGTGTTAGCGTGTACTATCGATCCGAGGTTCCATGGTTCACACCTTGTTATCGCCAATATAAATAAGAAAAACACCGTGGCCCGTGGGAGCGTTTTAACAGTGACAATCACAGCACACTATTGAACTAAATCATCTCAAGGGTTGGTGGCGAATGATGTTGTCTAGCTAGTTTTCATGTATTTTATCACTTTAAAATTTGGAAGGCAGAGTAGCTAAAACAGAAATATAACAAATTTAACGAAGCCAGCCAATGAGGTATGGGCAGGAGTACAGATGTCTCAAGACGCGGAATGTGTTTTGGCCTGAGACATCGACGTTCGAAGCTAGTCAGTAGGTCACTAAAACCTAATGATTTTTATACTTCTAAATAATATATATGTAAATTTATGGTAAGCATGCGTCGGTTGGTATCCAGATATTGTTAAGTTACAATACTAATAGTGTCCATTCCAAATCCACGAAGGATAACGTCAGCTCTTCAGTGGGGCTTCATTCCAAACAACCCTTTTAAACAGCGTGGGCTCCTTCTACACTAACAAGAACGAGTTCTCGAGTTTAAATTTCATTCTTCAACGAGGTTAGTCACTAGGTACCCTTTGTATCAGGTACTTGTTTTAAAAAAAAACGTAACTTAGGAACTGATAACTTTCAACATTCACAACTGAAAATCAAAGGACTTAAATGTTAAGGTTGTAAAAAACCAACTCTATTGACAGTTACGGGTCCAATTTGGTACTGACGTAAATAACACTTATTAACCAAAAGAATAAACAAGTGATAATATCGACGAAACCCCAGTTGTAACTCCATTTTCGACTTACTAACTGGGAAGACAAAAATATTCTAATGTCGATTTAGCTTCTTTAGTTCCGTACACACACAGAAAGCAAAGCGTACTCGGCTAGATATGACAACGTATTAAACCTGTACACACACAGAAAGCAAAGCGTACTCGGCTAGATATGACAACGTATTAAACCTGTACACACACACAAAGCAAAGCGTACTCGGCTAGATATGAAAACGTATTAAACCTGTACACACAGAGAAAACAAAGCGTACTCGGCTAGATATGACGACGTATTAAACTTGTACACACACAGAAAGCAAAGCGTACTCGGCTAGATATGACAACGTATTAAACCTGTACACACACAGAAAGCAAAGCGTACTCGGCTAGATATGACAACGTATTAAACCTGTACACACACAGAAAGCAAAGCGTACTCGGCTAGATATGACAACGTATTAAACCTGTACACACACAGAAAGCAAAGCGTACTCGGCTAGATATGAAAACGTATTAAACCTGTACACACACACAAAGCAAAGCGTACTCGGCTAGATATGAAAACGTATTAAACCTGTACACACACAGAAAACAAAGCGTACTCGGCTAGATATGACGACGTATTAAACCTGTACACACACAGAAAGCAAAGCGTACTCGGCTAGATATGAAAACGTATTAAACCTGAACACACACACAAAGCAAAGCGTACTCGGCTAGATATGAAAACGTATTAAACCTGTACACAGACAGAAAGCAAAGCGTACTCGGCTAGATATGAAAACGTATTAAACCTGTACACACACAGAAAACAAAGCGTACTCGGCTAGATATGAAAACGTATTAAACCTGTACACACACAGAAAGCAAAGCGTACTCGGCTAGATATCAAAACGTATTAAACCTGTACACACACAGAAAGCAAAGCGTACTCGGCTAGATATCAAAACGTATTAAACCTGTACACACACAGAAAGCAAAGCGTACTCGGCTAGATATGAAAACGTATTAAACCTGTACACAAAGTTATCAACGTCTCCATTATTCTCACAGGAACTTCAAACATCGAGCCATACGTTAAGGTTTCAAATGTACATTCCACCATTATAGGTACATATACTAATTCATTTAGTGTGAATCTATATCATTTATCATTGTCCAAGTTAATTTAATAGTTTCCTCCGAATCTCCCTTGAACCTTAACATTCCCATAACAGATGTATATGATTATACAAACATGTTACTGTTTAACATTTAATGTACGGATTAATCGAAGACAAACGTTTGATTATCTGGTTTGATTTGAGTTTCCCGAAAAACTACACGAGGGTTATCTGCTCTTAATTTAGCAGTAATATACTACAGAGAAGACAACTAGTAAACACTGTCCATCGCAAACTCTTGAGTTACTCTTTGAACTACAAATAGTGGGAGTTATCACATCATTATAACGTCCTCACGGCCAAAAGGAAAGGCGCGTACGATGACCCGAATTCGAACCCGACTTTCACTCTCAGACTGCAAGTCGAGTGCCCGATAAATATGATACCGTTCGTCATTTCCGAGATTGTGTTACTCAAACTTGTTATTGTTTATTACTCATAGGAGTCGGAACCAAGGGTTGTGCATTATTATAATAATTTTAGGGTGGAGAAGGTAGAAGGCCCCTCCGTAGACTGAGCTACGTTTAGAAGATTCTCAATACTTCGTTGTAAAATATGCACGTCTAGCTAAGTACCCCCACTCTATAACTTTTCTATACCACTGCTAGTAATGGAAAAGTTGTCACTTTTACCAAGTGGACGAAAATAACGATAAATATGCGATTCTTATCGCTCGATAAATGATTTGAAATTCTTCATTCAACACCTATGTTGGTCCACAATAATAGTAGACATTCTTGTAAAGGTAAATAAGATTTACAGAAAATAAGTTCCTTTTTATCCCCATGTAGGTCGGCCACAGCCTTTAATACATCTGATGGAGTAATAAATATGTAGGTCACATTTGTGTTAAAGTGTGCATCTAGAAAAATAATTTAATCTATGGGTTGTAAGAAACTATTCCACTTCAATCACGTGTATACTAGAGAAGTTATTAAATTTAATAACCAATAAGTAATGCTTTTGTTTCCTGGAACACCTAAGAAATATTCCATCTATTGTTGGCTATTTGTGATTCTGTGTACCAACACCACCTCGTCTAGCGCGCTTTCTACTGATGCGTTTTCGTTTAAAAGCGATTTTCATATCAGTTTTGTATTCTTCTTATCCGCACAGCCAGTCCTAATAGCAATTTTCGATTTAGCGCGGTTTTGAAACACAAAATTGGGCCGTCGACTACAGTTTCTCAGTTTTTCTGGCCGCGTGATACCATCGCTTTGTGGAAATACCGGTATGAACCGGATTAAACATGCTCATTAAAAGTAAACTTTAATGCAGTATACCCGGAATTTGTATACAATATACTTAAAGCACCAGTAACAGCTAGTGCTGAAGAGTTGTGACTGACATACAAAGTAAGTTTACCCTAATCACGCCTTCCAAGCAATATTATCTTCAGTTCTTGCTGTTGCTAAAGTGAAGGATTTTTATTAAAAAGTGAAACAAACCGTATTTACTTCCTTTAGCAAATATATCGTATAATTGGTATTAATACTTAAACCGGACTCTAATGTTTTATATACTTTTATATTTGTGAATCTAATACCGGGATTTCGGTGATGAAGGCATTACATAGAAAATTAATTTTCGTTTAGTGGGTTTTATTCTAATGTGAAGTTTTTCAGGTCGGTTGGTGTAGTGTCTTACACTGTAGCACAAAGCAACTTGGCTGTCTGCGTCAAACAGCCGGTAAAAAGTTAAAATTAAAATAAAATTAGTAAAATTTATAAAAGGGAATTATGGTGATACAAAAAGTTTAAAAACATAAATAGCATAAAATCAATGTTTACATCTAGTCTACAACGTTAAGAGAAAAACTACACTAATATAAGTTGTAAAAGACTTTCTGTAGCATAATTATAATAACGCGATAGGAAGACTAACAGGTAAGTACAAAAACCACCATCAGTCACCTGAAGTTGGTCTTTCCAGTCCAGGTTCAGAGTTACCTGACATTACGGCCATTTTCTAATTTCAAACCGAACTAGATGGACTTTGATTTTTAAAAAGGAACCACATTAAAAAAGGTTTAATGTATAAATTAATAAACGTAAATCGCATTAAAAAGATTAATGGCCTTTAAAAAACTAAAAACATTTCTAAGGTGGACAGTGTCACCATCACCAATAACACTGTAACGTTATGTATAAACCTGAGGGCAGAACATGTTTCAATTGGTGCTGTCGTTGAGAGTCTGTTTTGTTTGTTTTTTGTATTAAGCACAAAGCTACACAATGGGCTATCTGTGCTCTGCCCACCACGGGTATCGAAACCCGGTTTTTAGCGTTGTCAGCCCGCAGACATAACGTTGAGCCACTGGGGGGCCGTAGAGAGTCATAAACAAGCAAGACAGTAACATGTGGCTTATTTTGACCTGAGTATCACACTGACCACACACTGGTGCATCAGTCCCAGATAAAAGAAAACGATGAGTTCAAAAACTGTGACCAATGTGTAGTCTAGTTAGAACAACTTCCTCTTTCCGATCCTTACAGTAACAAGACGGCCAAAGTCCAATATAGGGTTTTATTTGGAAAAGCTTGTTTTCACATTGCTCACTCCAAGTCGACTGCTAATTGGGACAGAGCCGAGCCTTGTATACAGGACCATAATCTATATATGGAACAGGCACAGCAGTGATAGTGTCAGTAGATAGATTTAGCTGCAGTGTCAATGAGCTCGTCAACGTTGCCCGGTATCCAGAAGTAGGTGTTAAAGAGACATATGTCAGTCAGTTTTAAATATCGGCGAGAACAGGGTGCGAACTAACGTAAAGCGATTCCGTGGCCAGTATAGAACTAAGCGAGTCAGTATAAATAGTGCAATTTGAGTACTACTTAGCTTGATCCAGGGCAAGAGAAATGGCATACAGTTCAGCAGTGAACACAGAAACTGTAGAGGGGATTCTGCGCACAACCACCAAACCACAACAAACCATGGCAGAGCCCACACAGTCACCTGATTTCGAACCATCTGTATAAATAGGAATGGAAGGATGGTTCGAAAGATGTTCAGCAAATAGCAGACAGTATTTCCAATGAGGGGTGTCTGCTTTACTCAGATGACGTAAAGATAGCTCACATTTGGGGGACTGTAATAAGCCTCGGTGGGATGGGCTGACCAGTGGTTACAGCAACATTATCCAATAACAGACCCAATTCATCCAACTGCGCCTGGATACAAAGGTCAAAAGGAGCAATGGCAGATCATCTTGTCTGAAAAAGAATGGCCCACCGAGGAAGGAAAATACAACCCCAGGAGGGATGCTTTAGTGAGGAACGAAGTATCAAAGCATATAGTAAAGACAGTTGCAAACGGCAGAGATGCAAAGAAGGTTCATGAGACTATGTATAAGTTCTGAACTGGGGAAGTGCAGAGCTAAAAGTCTTTGATGATGAATGGGGTCCAGCATCTTTAAAGCCGATAGTATGGTAGAGCCATAGACCAGTGAACCAGTCGAGTTTCGTTCGAATAAGAGCACGATATATCTTTAACATAGAACATCGATCTGCTCCCAAGGTAGTGGAAGAGAGGACACAGAAGATCTTCAGTGCTCTTGTACATTTGACCCGTAACTGCTTGATGTGTGGCATATAAAGATTAGCTTACAGTCAAAGATAAACCCCAAAAACTTAGTCTCAGAGACCACAGGCAGTACAACTTCACCAATCAGGATCAGGGTAAAAACCCTGTTGATGGCAAAAGTGCATGAAAATGGTTAGAGAGAGAGAGAGAAGGTAAAGCTATGTGCTGTGGTTCACTTCAGTAAACAATTGATGGCATTCTGTAGCTGCCACTCAATATACCTCATGTTCGACGACTGACAGGAAAGTTGTCGACATAGAGCTCTTTTACAACAGTGAGAGAGAATTGTTCAGTGATGGCATTAATTTTCATACTGAAAAGTGTGACACTCAGAATACAGCCCTGAAAGACTCCAAATTCCTGTAGAAAAAAACAGGAAAGTGTCGAACCCACACAAATTCGGAATCTTCCTTCCATTAAAAAATGTTTAATAAAAATGGGCAAATGGCCACGTAAACCGTATATATGGAGGTCTCGCAAAATACCACACCTCCATGTTATGTCATAATCCTTCTCAATGTCAAAGAATATTGAGACAAGATGTTGTCGTTTGAGAAAGGCTCCTCTGATTGATGTTTCAAGTCGATTCAGGTGGTCCATGTTGAAGCGCTGTCGTCGCAACCCACACTGGGTGAGCGAGAGGAGGTTGGTTGATTCGAGGAACAAAACATGATGAGCATTAACCATCCTCTCTAAGTTCTTACAGAGACAGCTCGTCGAAGCAACAGGAAAGTAGTTTGAAGGAATTTTGGGATACTTCCCAGGCTTAGAGAAAGTTAGGACAATAGCCTGGCGCCAGGCATCAGGAAAGATATTCTCCTGCAAGATCCAGTTAAAAACAATCAGAAGAGAAGCAAGAGATAAATGGTGCAGTATTTTATAGTGTTCATCATCAGGTCCGACTGATGTACTGCCTGACCAATGAAGGGCCACTTTGTGTTCCACCAGTGTAAAGGGACGATTATAGTCAGAGAGATAGTCAGCTCGAAAGGAAAGAGGTGATCTCTCTGTTCGAGTTTTGGTGACTAAGAAGGTTGAGGAAGAAGAAGAAGTGCTAAATACCCAACAATAGCTTTCACCTAGAGTATCAGCTACTTCTTGGCCATCTGAGCAAGACCAAAGGGGGGACAGAATTATATTTCCACTGACCTTTTGAATCTTGTCCCATGTGACTTTGGAACTGGTACTAGAAAATATGCTGGTTGTAAACTTAATCCAAGATTTCTTCTGGCTTTGACGACTTACCGGCAAAGAACGTGCACGGGCCTGTTGGAAAGCGATGTGGTGCGAGAGTGTGGGATACTTACGAAAAGTATCCCAGGCCCATTTTTGAGCCTTCTGTGCCATATGGCAGGCAGGATTCCACCATGGACGAGGTATCGTGAAAAACGTGTCAAGGTTTTATGAATACATTGAGCAGCTGCTTGTATAATACAGTCAGTTACCGCTGCCACACAGTGGTCTATTGATGGCTTACAGACAATGACAGGATCAAGTTCTACAAAAGCAGTGAAAGAAGGCCAGTATGCTTGATCCAGCTTCCATTAGGGCACGCGGGTCGAGTGACATCGACCACGGCTCGTCTCTTTCAAAATTATAGGAAAATGATCACTGCCTCGTGGATTATTGTCAACCCTCCATGAACAGTGAGAGAATAATGAAGGGGAGCAAATTGAGAAATCAATAGCAGTAAAGGACTGAATAGGTGTGTGAAAAGAACCATTACTGAGAAGAGAAAGGTTGTGATCAGAGAGCATACGTTCTACCCAGCGAACCCTCACATTAATATCAGCACTTCCCCAGAGGGGATTATGTCTATTAAATTCCCCCAGGATTAAAAAGGGAGATGATTACTGTTCAACGAGAGCATCAAGGTCTGATTGATATGTCTCTCCAGGCGACAGGTAGAGAACAAACAATGATGGTATGACCCAAGAAAACACGGATGGCTACAACCTACAAGGGTGCATCGTGTGGCAAAGACAGGTTAGACATATGCTGCTCAAACAACAATGCCACCCCCTCCATGCACTCATCCATTACACAGCCTGTCATTTCTGTACAAAGAATACCGCCGAAAGGTGGCTGTATCGGCAATTTTCAGAAATGTTTCCTGTAAGGAAAGACATTCAGGATAGTAGGAAGCAATCAGTGTTTAGATGTCATCCAGATTAGAACATAAGCCTCGACAGTTCCATTGTATCAAGGTGGCCATTTTTATTTATGTGTATGCGAACTGGGTGAAGAACCCTTCTAATTACGACCACGTCTTTTTTTTTCTTTATTGTCTTTATTCAAGGGAGGTATATCGACCTCCATGGATCCTGCCCTGGGTCGACTGGGCAGGTCTTTGTTGTTGGAAGAGGATTCCAGTGACTGAGGATGTGAATTCAATGAAGAAAAAACGGTATAAATGGGGTCTGAAATACAAGAACTGGACGCAAGAACAATGGAGGAAGGTGTTATTCAATGACGAGACTCATTTCTTCGTACAGGGTCAAAGAAGTCTGCATGTTCGCAGATCTCCAGGTGAGAAACTTCGAGAATCTCACATAAACCAGTTCGTAAAACGTCCCTTGAAGAAGATATTTTGGGGCTTTTTCAGCTACTATGGCATCGGGGGGCTTACATATCGTAGAAGGTATGATGCGGGGACGACAGTACATCGAAGTTTTGCAGAGAAGAGTCGTTCCAGAATTGAAAAAGATATTTCCTGATGGATCTGCCATTTTTCAGCAATAACTGGCTCCGTACCACACATCGAAACTTGTGAAGAATTTTATGACTACAACGCGAATAAAGGTGCTGGACTGGCCTGGAAACTCTCCAAACTTAAGTGCTATTGAAAATATTTGGGCGATTTGTAAAGAAAGACTTCGGGGAAAAGAATGTACTACGAAAGATAAGCTAATAGAGACCATAATTGAGGTGTGGTACCGCGATCCAAAAATTAGTAAAGATTGCAGTCAACTCGTGGACTCGATGCCAAAGCGGATTAATGATCTGAAAAATAAAGGCGGTCATATCGTGTATTAATTTGTAAGTAACTTTTGGATTCTCAGAAATAAAACGCAAAAAAGTGAAAATAATCGTAATTTTCCGTCTTGTTTCAATTAATTTGCACAAGGGTGTAGGCGGACGTGATGATGTAAATGTTAAAATGAGAACATTGGTCGGCATCATAATTCTATCTTTGTGAGTAGAGATACCTGTCACTGCAGAAACTCCTTGGGTGGAGAAACCAGCGAGAATCTGACTCTGGGATGTTCTTCAAATCCCTCTCAACAATGACTCCTCGTGAAGAATTCAAAGTAGCATGAGGTGTAACCTCAATAGGTGTATCCCCAATTGCCTTTGAATGTAAGAGGAGTTCACTGTGTTGGGATGTGGATGTTTCATCCAATATGTCAACAGATTGAAGTTTCTTCACTGAAGTTGAAGAGCCAGCAAGTCCCTCTAACGTTTCGCCCGCCAGTCCTGCACACCTCTTTCTGAAACATTACGTCTAAATAATTACTAGCTTTGATATTTCAAACAACTATTTTTTGAGTTAAGTTTACTTTTTTACCTTGAATGTTCTTGCGTTTCTACAGGAAATAATGACAGAAATTGGAATTCTTTTCGTTTTAATCTTGACGTCCACACATAACATTGAAAAACAAAACGAGCTCAGTTGCTTGCTAGTTTATTTCTTGAACTTCGCGCAAAGCCTCTCGGAAGCTATCTGCGCTAGACGTCCTGATTTAGTAGTGATAGAGAGAAGGCAACTAGTCAACTCCTCAAACCGCTAACCAGCGAAAAGTGCGAAAGGTATAGATTATAAGCCCTCAACGTTAAAAGGGCGAGCATCCTCCGGAAAGGGTTTTAATCCCACGACTCTCATATTGCGATTCGAGTGTTCGATCCAATCGTACTCGGTTGTGAAGCACTGGGAGTGAGGGATAAATATGATGTTGTAACTGTCAATCTTAAATTTAGATTTAATAGAAAATTGTTTTTTTATTCGTTACTTTTAAGGAAATTACAAATTTAATAGCCTAAAATTTCAATAATACTCACACAGATCGAACTCTTACTGAAAACCATGACTAAAGTTTGCGTATATTTAGTCGTCAAATGACATTAATTTGACTAATTTAATAGTCTTCAAGTTACTACCCTTAACACACAATACTTAATGTGATTATTTTGACTCAATATATATACACATATAACTTACGTTAATATATTTAATACAATGTCATCAAAAATCAGTGGAATACAAATTACCATTGTTCGTTCAAACTTGCTTAATGACGTGTTTCTCTAACTATTGGTCTATTTTACAAGTTAGTTTTAAATTTCTTTTTGATTTTTAAAATCGTACCTTACATTCCAAAAGTGCGACAACATTTTCGTGATGTAACTCGGCCAGTTCCTGAAAGAAAATCGTTCTAAGTTTCATCATAATCAATCTACAAAAAATACAACATTTTAAAACAGCTCTTTCCCAGTTTAGTAGATGAAATATAAAATTAATCAAGAATGAAAAATGTTTTAATTTATATCAATAAGCAACATAATTTCAATAATATTAAATTTTCTGCTTAATATCAATAGATTTCGGTAGGCATCGCTGAGTATGTGATGTGTGAAGGATATTTTTAATACACTGGATGTCGTGGAATTTTCCTGATGATATTTACTGCGAAAACAACCAATAAAAAATGTGACCTTTACATGACATACTATTCTATCCTCAGAAATTCTAGTTGTAATAATTTAAAATAAAATCAAATTATTTTTTAAAACCACAATAAAAAATTCATTTTCTTTGACTTAAAAATATATGTTCTGTGTTCACAAACAAAAGACTGTAATTCATAAAATAAATTGAATTATATTTAACATATAATAATTCTTTTTAAAACCAGAATTTACTACTTAAAGTTACCATTTATGGTGACAATTGTTTTATTTATTAGGCTTAATGACGAATATATTTTACAATAATCATGCGTTTAACAGCTTACAGCAAAACAATTAATTAAATAGTATATTCAATAACATTTACTGAAAACGTTTCTGTGCTAAACGCAGTATACTAATCTAGTCAGTTTAAATAGAAATCAACGCTACCTACTCTACTAGACTTATCCTCAGAACAATATACGCCCTGGTAACATTTGCTACCCACTTCCTTAACCTCACAGGTGAGGTTGTCCCAGGTCCTTTAAATATGATGTAATACTATAATTTTCACATCTTCCAAATCAACGAGCGTAAAAGCCACTCCCTCTATATCGATGTTCAAGGGCAAAATTTACAAGTTTATCAGCAATACACTCCTTTAAATTGTATGTTACATATGTAGGGTGAATTTAACAAAGATAGATTGTATGTTACATATGTAGGGTGAATTTAACAAACCCAATAACTTCAACAATTTACAAAGATAGATTGTATGTTACATATGTAGGGTGAATTTAACAAAGATAGATTGTATGTTACATATGTAGAGTGAATTTAACAAACCCAATAACTTCAACAATTTCCAAAGATGGATTGTATGTTACATATTTAGGGTGAATTTAAGAAACCCGATAACTTCAACAATTTACAAAGATAGATCAGACCTTTCTTCATGTCTAATAAACAGATACTAGTTTTATTATTTGTGTTTTATCAACTTTTCTGGTGCTACCTCCAACTAGTACTAGACTGACATACCTTCCTTCATGTCTAATAAACAGATACTAGTTTTGTTATTTGTGTTTTATCAACTTTTCTGGTGCTACCTCCAACTAGTACTAGACTGACATACCTTCCTTCACATCTAATAAACAGATACTAGTTTTGTTATTTGTGTTTTATCAACTTTTCTGGTGCTACCTCCAACTAGTACTAGACTGACATACCTTCCTTCGTGTCTAATAAACAGATACTAGTTTTGTTATTTGTGTTTTATCAACTTTTCTGGTGCTACCTCCAACTAGTACTAGACTGACATACCTTCCTTCATGTCTAATAAACAGATACTAGTTTTGTTATTTGTGTTTTATCAACTTTTCTGGTGCTACCTCCAACTAGTACTAGACTGACATACCTTCCTTCATGTCTAATAAACAGATACTAGTTTTGTTATTTGTGTTTTATCAACTTTTCTGGTGCTACCTCCAACTAGTACTAGACTGACATACCTTCCTTCATGTCTAATAAACAGATACTAGTTTTGTTATTTGTGTTTTATCAACTTTTCTGGTGCTACCTCCAACTAGTACTAGACTGACATACCTTCCTTCACATCTAATAAACAGATACTAGTTTTGTTATTTGTGTTTTATCAACTTTTCTGGTGCTACCTCCAACTAGTACTAGACTGACATACCTTCCTTCACATCTAATAAACAGATACTAGTTTTGTTATTTGTGTTTTATCAACTTTTCCAGTTCTACCTCCAACTAGTACTAGACTGACATACCTTCCTTCACATCTAATAAACAGATACTGGTTTTATTATTTGTGTTTTATCAACTTTTCTGGTGCTACCTCCAACTAGTACTAGACTGACATACCTTCCTTCACATCTAATAAACAGATACTAGTTTTGTTATTTGTGTTTTATCAACTTTTCTGGTGCTACCTCCGACTAGTACTAGACTGACATACCTTCCTTCACATCTAATAAACAGATACTGGTTTTGTTATTTGTGTTTTATCAACTTTTCTGGTGCTACCTCCAACTAGTACTAGACTGACATACCTTCCTTCATGTCTAATAAACAGATACTAGTTTTGTTATTTGTGTTTTATCAACTTTTCTGGTGCTACCTCCAACTAGTACTAGACTGACATACCTTCCTTCATATCCAATAAACAGATACTAGTTTTGTTATTTGTGTTTTATCAACTTTTCTGGTGCTACCTCCAACTAGTACTAGACTGACATACCTTCCTTCATGTCTAATAAACAGATACTGGTTTTATTATTTGTGTTTTATCAACTTTTCTGGTGCTACCTCCAACTAGTACTAGACTGACATACCTTCCTTCATGTCTAATAAACAGATACTGGTTTTATTATTTGTGTTTTATCAACTTTTCTGGTGCTACCTCCAACTAGTACTAGACTGACATACCTTCCTTCATGTCTAATAAACAGATACTAGTTTTGTTATTTGTGTTTTATCAACTTTTCCAGTTCTACCTCCAACTAGTACTAGACTGACATACCTTCCTTCACATCTAATAAACAGATACTGGTTTTGTTATTTGTGTTTTATCAACTTTTCTGGTGCTACCTCCAACTAGTACTAGACTGACATACCTTCCTTCATGTCTAATAAACAGATACTAGTTTTGTTATTTGTGTTTTATCAACTTTTCTGGTGCTACCTCCAACTAGTACTAGACTGACATACCTTCCTTCATGTCTAATAAACAGATACTGGTTTTATTATTTGTGTTTTATCAACTTTTCTGGTGCTACCTCCAACTAGTACTAGACTGACATACCTTCCTTCATGTCTAATAAACAGATACTGGTTTTATTATTTGTGTTTTATCAACTTTTCTGGTGCTACCTCCAACTAGTACTAGACTGACATACCTTCCTTCACATCTAATAAACAGATACTGGTTTTGTTATTTGTGTTTTATCAACTTTTCTGGTGCTACCTCCAACTAGTACTAGACTGACATACCTTCCTTCATGTCTAATAAACAGATACTAGTTTTGTTATTTGTGTTTTATCAACTTTTCTGGTGCTACCTCCAACTAGTACTAGACTGACATACCTTCCTTCATATCCAATAAACAGATACTAGTTTTGTTATTTGTGTTTTATCAACTTTTCTGGTGCTACCTCCAACTAGTACTAGACTGACATACCTTCCTTCATGTCTAATAAACAGATACTGGTTTTATTATTTGTGTTTTATCAACTTTTCTGGTGCTACCTCCAACTAGTACTAGACTGACATACCTTCCTTCATGTCTAATAAACAGATACTGGTTTTATTATTTGTGTTTTATCAACTTTTCTGGTGCTACCTCCAACTAGTACTAGACTGACATACCTTCCTTCATGTCTAATAAACAGATACTAGTTTTGTTATTTGTGTTTTATCAACTTTTCCAGTTCTACCTCCAACTAGTACTAGACTGACATACCTTCCTTCATGTCTAATAAACAGATACTAGTTTTGTTATTTGTGTTTTATCAACTTTTCTGGTGCTACCTCCAACTAGTACTAGACTGACATACCTTCCTTCACATCTAATAAACAGATACTAGTTTTGTTATTTGTGTTTTATCAACTTGTGTGTTCTCACTCCAAATAGATAAAATAAACAAAATAACTCATGTCATCAAACTCCATTACTTTCATATTGTAGAGAATCATCTTAGAAAAAACAATAAACAGAGTGACACCTATAATGTGGGAATGTTGTATCAACATAGTTAGGTTAGAAACAATGTTAAAGCAATGCAGAAGAAAAATGTATTCAAGACAGCTCGTATTGGTTTCTCGTCACCAGGAAAGCACAAAAAAATGTAAAAATAAGTAAACAGATGGTAGAAGTATTTTAATAAATATGTTAGACCAACAAATTGTGTCGAGGTTAATAGGAACAAAGATTAATTATTCAGTATATACATCATCTTGGAGTGCAAACCTTATTAGAGCTTCTCTTGTTCTAACATATATTTTCGTCATATTTATGATCTAAAGTTCATACTCTACTCATTATTCACAACTAAAGGTGTATTGACAGTGATCTAATCTTTTGGTCTAGAGCTGGTTTTTTTAGCTTAACGGCAAGACATCTTAGCTCTAAGGTGGAATTTTTTTTGTAAGAATGTAAGACAACGCAGAGGAAAATAGAGGGAGACACTTTACGTTCTTTTAGACAGGGCAACAACTGGTAACACGACTGATGTTATAAAGTTTTTATAATTAGTTTTATTTTATTTAAGTACAGAACCTTCTAGTGGCTGATTCAGTGAATCTTGTCGTATAATTTAATGTGAAAAATATGTTATATTCTTTATTTATAATATTCAAAGCACAAACTTAATTTACATTCCTATGACAGTTTCCATGACTACTTCAGTCCCCAAAGTCATACGATAAGTTGTCGATGTTTTTCTATATTAATTTACGCACACGAAACGCAGCTGTTCGACCATTTCAAGGAAGCCTTGTCGCATGCTTCTGATATTAATGGAACATTTCATCATTTAACCTCGTGGTTCACGGTTAACATGGTTCACTAAATTAGTTACATTTACCATGACCCACTTTCTCCGACTGCCAAGAGCAGCCCTTTCACTCCCTTTCAAAGAAAGAGTTCACCACAGCTGGTTGACCTTGCGAAACACTGGCTGAGCGCGAATCACCCGATCTCGGCTGTTTACAAACAGTTTCATGTTTGACAACAACATTTTATCACTGTTGCCTCATATTGTGAGGACCTTGTTACGTAGCGATATTTATCTTAAAACGTTTCTCTTAATCTCTTCTTCTTATCTTAGGATAATCCAGCGTTGTTGGATTATCAGGAATAACCTTTAGGACTCCTGTGCATGAACTAAACATTAACAATATATTGAAACAAGCCGTTGTTATAACAATTAACTTTTAAACGTAAAAAAAACAACTAAAGTTAAGAAACCAACTATTTGGGTGAGAGATTTTTTTATGCAGATTAAGAAAACATGTTGACAGAGTGATCAGCTCATATGTGGAGAACTTGTGACCCCCACCCAGTAGCTGCTATATGTTTTTATTAATTGAAAAGGTTTGGTTTTTGAATTTCGCGCAAAGCTACATGAGGGCTATCTGCACTAGCCGTCCCTAATTTAACAGAGAAAAACTAGAGGGAAGGCAGCTAGTCATCACCATCCACCGACAACTCTTGGGCTACTCTTTTACCAACAAATAGTGGGGTTGACAGTATCGTTATAACGCACCCACGGTTGAAAGGGTGAGCATGTTTGGTTTGACGGGGATTCGAGCCCAAGACCCTCAGATTACGAGTCGAGTGCCATAACTCCCAGGCCATGGCAGGCCCTTGAACTGAGAAGTCTTAGGTGAGTTGGCACAGAATGACCCATATATATTACTATTAAATATTTTCCCAGGAATTAAAAATAACTACTTAAACAACAACAAAACTAATACTTTCTAACAATCTCAATGACAAATAAATAAAATCAAATGGTACAATAATTGATATATTTTCGAGACGTGGGCAAGGGATCCGAAAACTTAATCTGTACCGATTCTAATAAGACAAACGACTGGTCACAAAATATACATAAACTTTAGTGGTCAATAACCATTAGTTTCCGATATCTGCGCAAAGCCACGAGGTTTATATATGTAATATAATCGTTTGAAATTGTGACTAATGCCCGAGGCATTTAGACGCACGCTGGCTGAAAGCGTTTGCCCATTACGGGATTTAATTTTCTCTTGTACCACACTCGGCATCAAAGTGCAAGGCGCGATTGTGGAGAGCGAGACGCAAACCTGAGACCCTTCGGTACACAGTGGAACACTTGCCACGCTAGACCTCCTTGTGGTTAGAATGACTTTTCGTTTTCATTGACAATGTAAATGGATGTTCTTGTTTCTATAAAAGGAAATGCGATGACGGTAATATATGAATGACCAATCACATGATATATATATATATATACCTAACACACGAAACACAAGTTGGGGTGACGTCACACCAAGATTTAAGTGATGGACATACAAACCTTCAGTATTTTGATTTCTTTCGCCAGAAGATTCTGAGATTTTGCCAAATTTTTCTTCGTTATACTTTTTATTGCCACTGTCAAATCATGTTTCTGAAAAGGAAAACCGTGATTACTCACATGAACCAAACTTTTAAATACGATAATATTCTAAATCATACAAGTAATGTTTTAATAGACATGTATAATCTTGTTTAATTCTTATAAAGTTGAAATTCAAAGGTGCCATAGTTTGACCTCCGTATACCAACAACATAAGGGTTATAAAAATAAACAAACATGAAACACTGAAACCACTGGTAAACCTTTATTTAATTAAAAACGTTATTTTGCTGTTTTCCCTCTAAGACTAAGTCTACCAATCACAAATGTACAACGAGCACTTAAGTCCAGCAATCGTGGTGATTCAATATATTAAGTCGCACACCAATTAAGTGAGGAACCTTGTACAAAATAATTCATTATTATGGATTCATATAACCGTTATCTGTTTTGGTTGATAACGAACCGCGCTGCTAATCTTACTTCATTTTGTGTATACTGATAATTAACTGATTGCACTCGTAGATGTGTGCCGAGCATGCGAAAACATCCATTACAAAGTAGGCTTTCATGTGACGTAAAACAAAGCACGAGGCATACAACGTACGTAGTAGCTGCGGTGATGTACGTTTACCTTTCCTGCCGAGATAAACCAACACGAAAGTGGCTGGTGTTCTTTTAGAATACCTTACTTTGTGGCTTCCTCCTTACAATGTTACAGAAAGTTGAAGACGGTTTTCATTTTTAATAGATTCTTTATGGCAGTGACTTGAAATCATACTTTTTAAAGATTAAACTGTTTAAAGAGCCAGAAAAAATACTGCTATCCAGAGTACTAATCGCAACCCCTGAGTCAGCGAACTGGAATCGCTGGAACCCCGGAAATAAATTTAATTTTTCGTACAATTTACAGAAAGAAAATCATTTTTACCACATCTTACCCGATTTGATCAAAATAAATGAATTTATGATAATTCTTTAAAAAAACATCACACTTTAATATCTCTGAAAAATGAAATTTCCCTTGTTGGTGAAATATACGACAGAAGAACATAACAGACTGGAACAGTCTGTGATTAATTAGTTCATGGTTTTTCAAACTATGCTCCGCGAAGACCTTGGAAATTATCTGGGGCTCCGCGAGGTAATTTTAGAATGTTAATATTTTTTCTAAAACTATAAAATTGAATCAGGATACGCTGTACAAAAAAGTAAAATACATCTTTAAAATGACACGTTTATCGCGTTTTGGGCCTTTTAATATTTTCGTACAAACCATCAGTCAAGCCTGGGTTGTGTGATGCTGTCTTTTAAAAGACAGATCAGGAATAGCGGCTAAATCTCTTATGAAATGAAACATGACGTCATCTGAAACTTGTCCAAATTTGAAACATTATAATAAAATTAGATGCACTATCAATTGTTCAATTTTAAAGTATATTTATATAAAGTATAATGATTTTTATGATACGTACGACTGGTAATTGTCAGATTAAGTTAGATTCATTATAGTTTAATTATACAAACTTTGTACCAATGAGGTCTATGACGTCATACGCCCACATGACGTCATGTTTTATTTCGTTCAAGATCCAGATGCACGTCACATTTGGCTTAAAATTTCTGTTTAAAAATTTTAAAATAATATGTCATCCTTTTCCTTTAGAAAAACATTATTTAGCGGCCTATTCTTTTTTCCACAAATCTCTATTTCTGAATTCGTTATGACAACACTGATCTCAGGTCAGCATGTCGTTGTACGATAATAAAACTCAAGTGCTTGAACGAGTTTTCATTAAGATGCTATTTTGTGTCCGTGAAAATACTTTTGAAGTGCCAAAAGATGTAAAAATACGTTTTTAGACAAATTAATAATTAGTCGTTACCCTTATAATGGATAAGTGGCTGAATATCAGTAATGAATCTGATACGAGTAAAAATCTTCCAAGGCCTAATACGAATTCATCAGTGTTATCGTCGTGTTCAAACACTTCAAAACAGGATGACGCAATAAGCACTGAAACAAGAAAGAAAAGTTTTATTGAATATAGTTTTACATGGACAGGTAATGAAGATGGACCTAGTGTGTTGTGTGTGGAACACTGTTGAGTAGCAGTAGTTTGTATCCAGCAAAGTTCAAACTGCATCTAGAAACCAAACACTCCCAATTAAAAAAAAAATCCAACTTCCAAGTATTTCCAAAGAAAGTGTTTAATTACATGCAAGGAAAGCTACATTTCGTTCGTTTGTCCATCAGGACAACAAAGGCGCTCTTACTGCTTCATATCGCGTTAGTTACCGTATTGCAAAAGCAGGTTAAGCTCTTATAATTGCAGAAGATTTGATAAAACCATGCGCAAAAGATTTAGTACAGTGCATGATTGGTGAGAAATTTCTCAAAAACATTAACTCTGTGCCTCTTTCTGACAACTCGGTTTCTCAAAGAACCAAGGATATGTCAGCAAATTGTCCAACTGAGTTAATAAGGCGAGTAAAAGCGAGTCCAACTTTTTCGCATCAGATGGATGAATCAGCAGATGTCGCAGGTTATGCGATGTTGCTTGTGTTTATTCGCTACGTTCACAAAGCTAATTTTGAAGAAGACATGTTAATTTGCAAACCTTTGCCTACTCAAACAACACTTGAAGAAATTATTAAAAACTGATCGATTTATTTATGAAGAACACGATATTCAATGACAGCTTTGCTCAAGTATTTGCACTGATGAGGCTGTAGCTATGATTGGAAAATTTTCAGGCGCAGTGGCACGCAGAAAAAAGGAAAACCCAGATATCGAGAGTATCCACTGCTGTCTTCATCGTCATGCACTTGCAATGAAACGAATGCCAGAAGACTTAAAAGAGATATTGGGTGATGTCATAAAAATAGTTAATTTTATAAGATCAAGACCACTCAATGTGAGGATCTACGGTTTACTCTGTGAGGATACGGAAAATTTCTATAAAAATTTGCTGCTTGAAACTGATGTCCAATGGCTTTCTTGGGTAAAAGTGCTTGCTCGGTCTTACGAACTGCGCGAGGAGACAAGTTTGTTTTTATCCGAATGCCAATTTGAACTTGTATACAAATTAGGGGACAAATACTGGATACAGAAAGTGGCTTACCTTTCTGACGTAATAACCTATCTAAATGAAGTGAATGTTACAATGCAGGGTAACGTACTTCAAAGCTCAGAGTAAAATGGAAGCGCTTCAACGTAAGCTGAAACTTTAGGGTGAATCTATACTTATTGATTGATTTGAAAATCTCACTGGTTTATTTTACTTACGAATGAAATTTCCTTAAGTGAAGATACAAAAATTTGTTTTGTAGCCCACATCTGGTTTGTATAGAAAGAGCTATTAGGGAAAACTTCCCTCCTCATTGTGAAAAATTATTGTGGATTCAAAATCCCTTTGTGGACTTTGTAAATATTAACGACTTGTCTTTGAAAGACAAAGAACAGCTTATAGAAATTTCAACTGATTACACCCTAAAAATAAAATTTCATCAGGAAGAAATTACACAATTTTGGATTTAATGGTCATGGAATACCCTGAAACAACACAGCTTTGAAAATTTGATGCGTTTTCCAACAACATATCTTTGTGAGCAAACATTTTCTCTGTATACAACTACAAACACCAAATTTAGAAACAGGATAAACATTGAAGATGATTTACGCTTACGGGTAACAACAATAACTCCAAATATATAACTACTTTGTGAACGAAAGCAAGCCCATTTGAGCCATTAATGAATAAACAAGTACACAGTACTTTTACCGATACAAATTTTGCAAGACATTTTTTGAACAAGTAGAAGTTATTAATATTTAACGAAAAAAATTAATAAATAAATTTATATTCTAAAGCTTGAAGTAAACTTTGACCGATTGTTTCTATTTTTAAGTGTGTTTTTTATTGAAGCCCCGGAATATTTTTTTCTTTCTGATGTGAAGCTCCACAGGTAAAACAAGTTTGGGAACCCCGATCACCAGCCGATAACCACGTTTGGAGTAACTGAGATCGTGTCGAAAGTGTTACGTCACACTTTCCGTTCCACACGCTTCAATTCACGCGACATAATTTTTATACTTAATTAGTAATCAATTAAACTCCCTTCTCCACATATTTCACTAACAAAAAGTTTAATAAAGCGTTGTCGTTATTAAGAGGGATACAATTCTCAAAACAAACAGATGTTTGTAAAAAAGGAAAAGAAATCTATATATAAACACGAAATACGATAATTCTTTGTTTTGAATTTCGCGCAAAGCTACACGAGAGCTATTTGCGCTAGCCCTCCCTAATTTAGTAGTGTAAGACTAGAAGGAAGGTAGCTAGCCATCACCACCAATTGCCAACTTTTGGGCTACTCTTTTACCAACGAATAGTGGAATTGACTGTAACATTATAAGGCCCTTACGGCTGAAAGAGCGAGCATGTTTGGTGTGACCCTCGGATTACGAGTCGAGTGCCTTAACCACCTGGCCACGTCGGGCCTAAAATATGATAAGGGAGTTCAAGTAAGTCCCGGTACTAGTACCGCATTAAAAAGTATTTCTCGGTACTTGTACCGGTGACTAACAGCAGAATTTTACCCACTGTTTTTATTATTATTATTATTGTAACAATTTCTCTAAATCTTTTTATTATATATAGTTGGGGATGGTGGCTTATAGACAAAGGGGGGCACACTACGAGGTTGTATTTATAGACAAAGGAGGCACACCACGAGGTGGTATTTGTAGACAAAGGGGGCACACCACGAGGTGGTATTTGTAGACAAAGGGGGCACACCACGAATACGTTTAGGAACCACTGATTAATTAAAGTTGTTTACATATTTTTTTGTTACCTCGACAGATAAAATTTAAAGTGCGCCCGGCATGGCTAGGTGATTAGGGCGCTCGACTCGCAACCTGAAGATCGCGGATTCGACTCCTCGTCACACCAAACATACTCGATCTTTCAGCCATGAGGGCGTTATAATGTTACGGTTACTCCCACTATTTGTTTGTAAAATAGTAGCCCAAGAACCGGCGGTAGGTGTTGATGACTAGCTGTCTTCCCTTTCACTGCTAAATTAGGGACGGATAGCGCAGACAACCCTCTTGTAAAGCTTTGCTGGACATTCACAACAAGCAAACAAAATTTAAAAGTGATATAACGAACTAACTTTTAATCTCTAGAGTTTCCTCCAAAGTTAAACACTTTCAATCATACGTATATGAGAAGAGTTAGATTACAATGTGTTAATTTAAAAGAAATCAGTGGATGATTTCATTCATCCAGTTTGTTACTGCTAAACAGCTAGTTCAGCGCTATCAATATTCAGTTTGTGTTAGGCTTGGCTAACAAGCCCAATCTATCACCTATGTTTCAATAACCACAGCCAATGATTACTTATAGCATCAACTGGCAATAACAATTGTTAAAATGTTCGGGATTCACGTGGTGTTCTACCGTACGACTTATAGTATTGTTGGAATGATTATATATTAAACATCTATTCTATTACTGTTAGAATACTTATATTAAATGTGGTATGGAAAAAGTAATTATATTAATTAAAACTATGTGCAAACATTCTTACTTTCAGTCGCGTACGAAATAACAGAAGAGCGTTTCAACCTTACAAAAATCACAATGAAACTACTGTAGGCCATGGGCCATTATAAAACAATACTCCATCGTAAAACCACAAATCTCCTAAAGCTGTTATTGTAATTAGACAAAGAAACAGATGAACAATCAATGACCAAGTGATAGTATTAAACACTAGAAGAAAACGTAAAAGTCTTGCATCAGAATTACTTTTCTTTTCGAAAAGTTTGAGGAAAAATAAAACTTCGTGTCAAAAATAAAGAACATTGAGATTGTCCGTTAAGCCTTCACACGTTCGTAAGGTATAGTAATGACAGACAAAAATACTGAAGAAACCAGACGGTCAAAACACTTAAAAAATAAGAAGTCTAAAAATATGGTAAACAAATATGTAATTTAGCTCCATACTAATTTGTGTTGACGTATTTCTAGAATAATGTACGTGCCATGTTTAGTTATCACTTGTAATAAACCAACCAATCAGTACTATTTCTCTCGTGCCATATTTCGTAAATCAACCAATCACATACAATATTTTATATCCTATTTATCACGCGTTCTCATAAACTAACATACGTTTATTTGTGCTTCTTTTAACGTAATTGAAAAATAAAATATGGCATAATCACTTTTACTTTATGTAAGACTGGTAGTTTACTAAAGATAAACGCAAATCATTGCGAAATATGAGTATTTACACTGTCTCAAAAGGTTTTTATAACTTCAGTATTAGCTATTTTGTGATGCTAACTGAACCTAGATATAGAACAATAAAAATATGAGAAATGGAATACGTCAAACGAGGGTACACTTATATAAAAA
Source organism: Tachypleus tridentatus (assembly GCF_004210375.1). Lineage (NCBI taxonomy): Eukaryota > Metazoa > Arthropoda > Merostomata > Xiphosura > Limulidae > Tachypleus > Tachypleus tridentatus. Next base: position 97,750,406 of record NC_134831.1, read on the forward strand.
GTCACACTTTTTACATTACTGTAAAATTATCTTATGTTGTCCTTACAACAATATTACAACACTTATCAAAATCTAGATTTCTGTTGTCCTTCAAAATTTGTAGTACATTCTAGAGGTATTTACAGATTGTATGTACCAACCAAAGACGAAACTGTCGGTTAAAACGAAACGTTTCTTTACAACTATTTGTAACTGAAAGGTCGTTTCCTATAATCTTTTACTAAAACCTAGGTCTTTGTCGTAACGTTTCTGTAAAAATGAACTAGAGAAATTAACAATGCTCGTGTTTGTGTTGTAGAAAAACACGTGACACACGAAAATGTCAACAATAAGTGAAATATAACTATTCTTATAAAATATCTTAACCACCTGGCCATGCCGAGCCTGCCAGTAAGTATAAGAACATACGAGTAAAATAAAAGATAAAACAATGTAAACTGTGCTATATCTACTCCATTTAGTGTCACTAAGGTCTCTTCCCTAAAACCAGGGATCAACAGACCAGATGGGATACGACATAATAATGGTTTCACTAAGGTGATTCATATTTCATTGTTATTTACTTCCATTCAGTTGAAAATATATCCATATACTGAAGTCTCGATCTCAATGTATGAATTATTTTGCGCCAGAAGGGGTTGTTACATACGAATCCAACAATCAATTAATTTTCAATGGTAAATAAGGTCAGTCTCTTACTTAGTTCAAATTATATAAAAAAATTATTATAATATGGGGCATTTATAAAACCTCTTGTTGCCATAGCGACGAATAAATAACATTAAAGAAATAATACCAAGGAGCACGTACGAACAAATACTATCCAGAAATGAAACATGGGGCCATGTTAACCGTTTATATACTAGTGATGTGGTTTTCGCGTGTTCTAGATCGATCGATAAAACTCGCATCGTGATTGGCTTAGAGAAATCTATAGCCAATGGTTGTCAGCATTTTAAGCATAACAAAATGTGCCCCATTTAAACAAAAAATGATTCACTTGTGTACAAATACGTATGACGTTTTGTAAAAATTTCCAAGTAATGAAGAAAAACGGATGTCATTTTCGAATAGACCATACAAGAATTTGTAAAGAATATGTTAAAATTTAAAGACGATAAAACCATTGCAGACCTGGGCCCGGCATGGCCTAGCGCGTTAAGGCATGCGCTTCGTAATCTGAGGGTCGCGGGTTCGCGCCAAACATGCTCGCCCTCCCAGCCGTGGGGGCATTATAATGTGACGGTCAATCCCACTATTCGTTGGTAAAAGAGTAGCCCAAGAGTTGGCGGTGGGTGGTGATGACTAGCTGCCTTCCCTCTAGTCTTACACTGCTAAATTAGGGACGGCTAGCACAGATAGCCTTCGAGTAGCTTTGTGCGAAATTCCAAAACAAACAAAAAATTGCAGACCTGTTATTTATTGAGAAATCCAGGCATGATAGAAAAGTACCGAGTTTACTGACTGGTACCTTACACTGTGAACACACTACCACAAAAAAACCTGTACCAGTGGAAATAATGTTGTATAGGGAAAGAAATATCTCGCTGAACGAAAAAGTTATGTATGATTGGCTACCGAACATGACAAAGGGACCCAAACAAGACAGAGATGGGAGTAGCCATATCACTTGATCAGTTAATACGTACCCCCACCCGGGAGAATGATAAGTCTACGAATTTACAACGCTAAAATCAGGGATTCGAGTTACTTCGATGAGCACAGCAGATAGACCGACGTGGCTCTGATACAAGACAAACACACTCAGCTAATGATTACATCGCATGATAAACTGTTTCGACTTTAGATAAAGAACAAAATCGCTGCATTAGTGACCTACCCACTTTATTAAAAACTTGATATCTAAATAGACTCTTTAATTACTATACTTTTCATTTAATTAACTTTAGAATACTTCTTAAGACTATTAAAATAGAGCAACATTTTATGATTGGTGGAAATTCTGATTGTGTGTGTTAGGTCAATGTGGAAGCCAATAATGTCGGAATATTATTCATGTAAGTTCCAGACAGTTTAGTCTGCTCTGTGATCATTAGCCAATCACGTGATACATCCACTTCCCACCCTTGCGTGGTTCCTTTTATTTATTCAAGTTCAGTAGCCAGACCTATATCGCTTTCTTATTTACAATAACTTTTTCCTTGTAATTGTTTCATTTTTTTTTTACAAGATGGCGTACGTGGGTTGCTAGGTTACAGAGTATAATATAAAACTTTGTAAGTTTCACATATAATAATAAAATAGGTAGTTACAGACTGTTTTACTTTATTAAATGATAGAACTAGATCTGTTCAAGAAATGACAAATGAAATTAATGAATCTTGATTTTTGCTATTTCCCGGTTTTTGACTTTGGGATGCTCTGGATATCTGAAAAGCGGCATATACACCGGATACCATGTCGCTTTTCATAACTGGCTTCTGATGACAAGTAGATGAGAAAATCCGGGCGACTTTTGTATTGCTTTAATATGGCTGTCTGTATTATCCCTATATATATAGTGTGCTAGTAGACTGTTGTTGCGTGGATTCTTTTGGATTGTCCGATAAAAAAAAAGGAAAATACAAGTAATTCTAGTAACCCAATTCACATTGTCTAAACGATTAGACTGAGAGAAGCCTTGTTAATTTATCACAGCTTCGTATTAAATTTCAGTGTACTTTGTTTTACACACACACACACAGAAAGAGAGAGTTCAATCCTAAAGATGAAAACAACAACAGTATACACTTTATTATAACATTCCGTTATTTATTATTTGTTTTAAAAAAAAGTAAACAGAATACAAGATCTTAACGTTCAAACCTTTTAGTTGGTGTGTGTTTCCTCATAGCAAAGCCACCTTGGGCTATCTGCTGAGCCAACCTAGGTGAATCGAACCCATGATTGTAGCGTTGTAAATCCGGAGACATACCGCTGTACTAGCGAGGGGGGGGGCGTACGTACCTTTTTAGTTGGACTTTAAAGTAAGTAACATTGTTTGTGTGTCTGATACAACAGATGTTGGTTTTACGTATATTAATTTACTGTCAATTACGTACAGTTTATTTTGTACAACTTTAACCATTAGGACTATTCTTTATCTTTCTTTTTAAAAATTGATAATCGTGCCCTGATGTAGATACCTAATATTTCACTTGGAGAAACATGATATGCATGAAACAGATCGTAACGCGACTGTTTAGTATTCAACCATTAAAATCATAAATAGTGAAGATCAAAATACAGAACTCGTAGCTTTAGTTAGCGATCCTCCCCATTTACTCTTAATTCGACTGCAAGTTAATTCCGAAGCTGTTTTTATTATTATTTAACTGACCCCAAATAATGGAAATTAGTATTTTCAATAATGTAATTTTACATTGCAGTAGGAAAAAGCTTTTGAGTAGGGACGTCATTGTCACATTTCTGGGGAGGTAAGGGTCCATTCTTCCAGAAAAAAACAACAAAAACGTTTTGAATATTTAATAATATGACACTGAATGTTGAGCCATTTTAATTACAAATACCACATACACACAATATAATGTACTGAATTACAGGAAGTAAGCTGTAATACACAATTTATGGTCATGAAAAAGTTGTCAGGCCGGGGCCTAACTGGCCTTGCCGCTTCCTACGACACTCACTGCCTAATGCAACAGAAAAGCTAAACGGTCATGCAATACCATTAGATTTCTATCCAGTTGTAGAGATGATACTCGGTTGCGTTGTACGCGACCTGGAAGGGTGAGGTACTATTAAAAAAACAAAAAACATTACTGTTTGGGAGTAGGTGTTCCTAACTTGAACTGTTACAGGCTTTTGTTCGAATCTTTACAGGGATTTGCTGTCGGTTTTAAAATGTACCCACAGCTGAGAAATGTGAAACGTGTTCAGTATCTTCATATCTCTAACCCCGGATCTTCCAGCACGAAACCCGAAAGGCTTTCTTCGCTTACAAAAATAAAGAGGAAAGAGATAATTGGTTTGAATTTTGCCTAAACCTCCACGAGAGCTATCTGCGTTAGCTGTCCCTAATTTAGCAGTGAGAGCTAGACAGAAGTCAGTTGGTCATCATCACCCACCGCCAACTCTTGAGCTACTCTTTTTTATCAACGAATACTGGGCTTGACCATCACAATAACAGCACTCCCACGGCTGAACATATGTGGATTCAAATCCACGACTTCAGATTGCGAGTCTACCACCTTAACTACTGGCCATGCCGGACCGAGGATAGAGAGACAAAAACAAACCTTATAAACTATTTAATTTGTAAACATTATGAAACGATGGACTGAGTAGAGTGAAAACTGAAATTTAATGGAATACACAAACAAACAACATATAATTACCTTTAACCACACTATACATCCGGTACTAATTCTAGGACTCATTCCCATGGTATAATATTAGTAGAGAACTTGAGACGCTGTTTGTGATCTAGTTTTGTTTTATCTCAAGGCTAATTTTTGTTTGGGGCTTTTTCTTGGTTGATTGTTTATTAGCCCATTCACCGTGGCTGTCAACGTGGGCGGACCGGACCTATTTCCTTCTTTACACGGAATTACAAGAAAGAGCTATTATTTACGGTTTAAAATACTCTCCAAGTGTTATTACCGAACAATGAATCAATCTCATTTTTTCATCACTACCCCCCTCACGATGCCAACAAAATCCCACATGCAACACCACCGCAGGGTATAGGAAAAAAAAAAAAAATCCCGACCCGTACACGTGACAGTCTCAGTGAACGGATTAATGTTTGCTCTAAAATACGCACATAAGACTACACAATGTGCGTGTTTTCTTATAGCAAAGCCACATTGAGCTATCTGGTGAACCCACCAAGTGAAATCGAACCCCTGATTTTAGCGTTGGGAGCCCGTAGACGACTACACAATGATCAAGTGTAATTCTAGCTATAGAGAGAAGGCACCTGGTCAATAGCACCCACCGCTAAATCTTGGGTTACCATCTGTCTGAGAGACTAAGAGGATTGTTATTTTTATAACGAAACCATGGTTTCATAGTGCAAAGCAGGTTTTGTTTAATTGTTGTTGTTTTTTCGATGGCGAGACTCGAGCTAGAATTATCGGATTTCACACTTCAGAAGCATTAACCACTAGGACACGACCGGCTAATTAAATTACTTTTCAGACAACTTGCAAAACATTTTGAAACAGACTAAACTGTTAAAAACTAACAATAGTTACTGATTTTTAAATGGTTTGTTTGTTTTTAATTTCGCGCAAAGCTACTCGAGGACTATCTGCGCTAGCTATCCCTAATTTAGCAGTGTAAGACTAGACGGAAGGCAGCTAGTCATCACCATCCCGCGCCAACTCTTGGGCTACTTTTTATACCAACGAATAGTGGGTTTTAAATTGTACTTAAAGTTATAACGGCGCGCTTGTACATGTGTATAAACCAACGACAGTAGTTACATAAGCCCTCTCTTTTCGATAACTTAAAAAATAATTAAAATTATAATTACTTAACGCAATCATAAAGTTTGATGCAACATTTGTACTTAATATCTGAATCAGAAGTTTAAATTTCGTAAACTCATTTCTAGGCCTCGTATAACAGCTTAAAACCCCTTTAGACGTCCTTGGACAATGACTAGTCTAAAATCAAGTTCCATTTATTTCAGATATCTCGCGCAAAGTTACACAGAGGGCTGTCCACGAATAACAGTTCCTAATATCAAAATTATAGATTAGAGAGAAGGCTAGCCGGTCAACAACACACACCCAACTGTTGTTGAAGCAAATAAGGTTTTTTGATTGTTACTCTTATAACGCATCCACGTTTCTGAGGCAACCGGCCGTGAGAGAAAGCCCTCAGATTCATAGTCGAAACATGGTAGCCACTAGGACACTCACGATGAGTGTGTAAGCCTATATTCTTATTGCAGCTAAAATCGATGATGTATTTCAGGTTTGGAACGTTTGTTCAGTAGTCCGTGATGACGAGAAAACCCACTTGTGGAGAAAATTATATATGTAAAACTGCTGGTATGGGTAGAGAAATCACTATATAGAAGAGCGAACAACGTTTCCTTCTTCGGTCATCGTCATTTAAATTATATCTGTAACGTAATGACGGCTTAATGATCGTATTTAAAGAAACAAAAGTTTCTGTCGTTACGAAGGGGTACATATATAAAACTTACTACTTTTTTATGTTCCTAAAAGTTCAAGGTCTCGATAAATTCTGATTTTTTTCCCCTAAAAGCCATTGTCCTTAAATAACGGCGTAGTTTTTAAAATTTAAGTACTATCAAAGAAACCATCGCAAGGCTTAAAAGATTATAATTCCAGAAATTATGAAGACAATATTGAGTCGATCCCTTGCAGTATTCCTCAGAGGTCACTGACCGTTACACAGAAATGTTGAGTCCTGTGCACGTGAGCGTTGGAAAAAATTGAATTGTCAAGTAGGCTTGCGACCATTTAAACTATTCCTGACCGATTTAATACAACGGCCCCTCACATATATATCGACTGCTGGCACACAGTTTACACCTAGATTCTTACTGTGTGTGTTTTTTATCACACACACTGGAAGTATATTGATAAACTTGGGTTTGGTGCGGAACAAATAACAAGAATATGTATTTCTGTATCCGGAAAAAAACAAAAGGCCTGCTACGTTGAGCGCAAAACACATGTAAAGTCTAGGCAATGATTAACCTTCAGTTTCACAATGGACATTATGTTATGATTATCTCTAACGAACCTTTGTCCTTCGCGTTTCGCTTCTGTCAGCAGTGAGGCCTATCGAATAACGATCACCAGGTAACAAAACTACATATAATAGTTATCTATTTGTTAAGACACTGCGATCAACACACGAACTACCTCCTTCCGTGTTACCACTCGTGTGATCCGGTGTATAAAACCAAACACTAAATTACGCGTATTTGAACTGATACACAGTTTTATAATACGTAGTAGAGTTTCTCTACGGGTGCCCTTCTAAAAGTTATTTTACATGTAAATGAAGAACAAATACGTGATATACAATAACATCAACGATAACTTAAAACTGAATTTTATTCCAACAAATTTTATAGCTGCAAATAAAATGTTTTGGATAAAGACAAGCGATTGTTTTTATTATGGATATTTAGACAGTTTTAATTACCAACAAAAACCTTTACTTACTGTTACCTCTAACAGTAAAAAATAAAATATACATCATTATGTGCTATTCAGTGTATAATACATGTAGAAACATTTTAGTGACAATCTTATTTTAACGAAAGGTTATCTGCTCGTGTCCATTGTGGAGATCGAACCCCAAATTTTTATCATTACAATGATGCGAATCCACTTGTATCACCTGTATAGAATGTATAAAACAAGTTCATGTTAAACAGAAATACACCCAACCAACCTTCGTGAATGTAATCTGGCAAACAATATGGTGTATCAAATACAATTGTTTTAGAAGTCAGTAATTTAGAAAACAAAAACTAACTCTGAAAAACCCGTATAGTATTACTAATTTATTTTCTTCTACATTGGTTTTCTCTTTCAATATTCCTTTTCTTAAAACAATTATCACACGCCTACAATTAATAAACATTGTAGTCCAAACTACAGACAAACAAAGTTTCTCACAGAGGGCGTGTAAGGATCGTAACAATTGTTAATTTATCTCAAAGAATTCCAGGGTACTTAAGTGTTTTGTAATCTTCTCTCTACTATTATCAAATTCATGTTCAATAATAAATGCTATGTTTGTCTTATAATATTGTTACATTTAGATGTAAAAACATGGAAAAAAGATTGTGTTAAAAATATTGAATTCAGGAAAAGAAAGGATATTTAAAATAATTATCAGAATCAACAGTTGTAACCAAAATTTAGTAAACAGACTACTGATAAATAACAAAAAAATCTGAACTCAAAATTATGAAAAACACTGATTTTATATAATACTGCCACAACTCCCCAAAATATTTATAAAACTTAAGACTGAATGGAAAGGCTGTAGAATTAATGTTAATTTTAAAACCACCTAAAATAAAACAAACAGATGCTTAAAAATCAAAATGTATACAAAATTACAATGAATATATGAAGGTGTGTGTGTAGAGCATACAGAACAAAATTTATAGTAATTAAATGAACCTAAATGTGACAGTAAAAGAAAGACAAGACTGAATATACAGGAATTACAGAATGTATATATGAAATAAACTATAAAATACTTTGAGCCACAACCATAACAGAGCTCTAACATTTTATTTTGTATTATTTTTTATAGTTAGAGAAAAGATAAAAATTCTCAATGTTTGTCCTGCTTGATTTCTTCAAAAGAGGTATTAAGGATATGGGGGAGCCCCACCCCATCACAAAAATTTTAATTTTTAAACTCTACACTAGGCTTCAAGGATACAATGACTCTTACCCTTAGCAATGACTTTCTTCACCTTGATTTGTTAATACACAGAGATAAACAATTACACACAGTTTCCCAAACAGCTTTTTATTATTCTTATAATAGTATATAATTTTACCAATGATTTATTTTGGAAATAAATTTTGCTTGAAGTATACAGGTCTTTCTTGCAGAGAAAATATGAAACTTTACGGCAAACAGAAGTTAACTCGTGCATTATTTACAATTCTTCCACTGAAGCCAGGACCTCGCATTTCTCCTTTACTGTATCCAGTAATTTATGAAAATGGGCTTTCAAAAATATGTTTATTTATTCTGTGTTTTGAGCCATAAAGCTAATAATTTCATCATCACTAAACCCAAACATTATTGTAAAATAAATGTATATCAAAAATAAGGCATAAGAGAGTATTTTAAAAAACAATCTCTCACAATCATAAACTGTTATCAGTGAAAGCCTCTGTTGTTCAGTTAATACAACTTATCTGCACCTGTAGCATACAAGGTAAAAGAAACAATGAGCAGGTCTTTATAGGTCAGTAGGTGAAGAAAATATTGTCTTGCACTTTTTAATGTACAAGCCTTTTTTATTTTTACTAAATTCATTAAAGTTTAATAAACTGAACCTACTTGTATACATTTGTGAAATTTAGTGTGTTGTCATGCCAACATAACTTATAAACTTAAAAATAAATTACCTTAAATTTTATATTAATTGTGAATAAATGAAATTGTTTACATTAAGAGATCATTGTTTGAATGTTTCAAACAAAAGTGAGAATCAACATGCTCATTCTGGTATTGTTATAACAGCTTCTAAGCCTTTGAAAATCAGTTGTGTTTTCATGGTTTCACTTAAAATGAAATGTACGAAAATATAGAAACGTGAACTAAACCTAATGAAAAATACATGCACTAAAAATATATCATGAGCTGCAGTACATGTACTTCAGTTCTCACCAGGACTGACTGCTGCATGGAATCATCAGATATACCCAGAAATATGGGAAATAAATACCCAACATTATTTACTTCTGGCAGTAATTATGTAGATACAACTCCTAAGTTGTTGTGTGTGTGTGTGTGTGTGTGTGTGTGTGTAACATGTTTTTGAACAAAGTTACATGTAATTCACAGAAGCAAGCATTATAGTGTATATATGTATGTATAGTATGCACAACAATATGCAAAGTTATCAGTTCATCATTAGAATCTAAGCTATTGCAGTATGTGAAAATCTGTCCCTAACACACACACAAAATAAATGGATCAAAGTTTAATATTATCAAATATTATCTGTTTCTTTTCCACAAACTTATATATCTAGGTCGCACCATTATACATGATTTTAATACTATTTTATAAAGTAGTTGAGTACTCTGATTGGCTCTGGCATCTGATTTGTTTTTATAAACCAGAGTAAAAAATTGTTGTTATGGAGTGGTGTCAGTGGAATATTCCCTCATCTTAAATTTTTCATTTCTGTAGCAACTATGGAATTCAAAACTGTTTTGCTTATAAGAGAAGTACAATCAATATATTTCAAGTACTCACACTACATGAATAATGACTATAGTGCAAGTTATGACGTCAAGACCTTGTAAGATAAAAGTCTTAAAAAACATTTGAACCTCTTTGTTAGAACTTTTTGGAATAGTTTAACTGAGATAATGGATTATGCTAAGTTATTGAATTTATTGAAGGTTTTATAATGTTGAAATAATTATTGTCATCACAACTAACACATTGTTCATCCTAATTGTGAATAAAAAACTACTATTTTAAAGAAACAAACTAAAATGTTAATCCAATAGTTACTACTAGTATGAACCTTTTCTTTCTAACACTTAAAATGATTTGATTGTCATTATCTTAACAGAATAAACTGCGAGTAAAATATTTTTAAGTTAGGGGATATATTTAAATATCTTGAAAGGCTAACAAAGGATCTTATAAACACATTTTGTGTACCTACTTGCATTTGAAACATCTTCAGTATATTACTTATCGGCACAACATTTAGAAATAAAAGGTTTAATATTGTTAAGCCTATTTAAATCTCGTTAGTTTACATTCTAGTTGTTTAACCATTCTAAAGTCTTCCCAAGTATTTCATAAAATTTTTAAATGCTAGTAGTATTTCTAAATTCCTAGAGATATGAACTTGAAAGACATTATCACTATTTTGTAGAAATGCTAAGCCTTATGGACAGACTATACAATACTGTATTTAGTCTCAGGCCTTTTATTAATATAATTAAAATACCAAATAAATAAGGATATTACAATGATTCAAAAAGGCTTGATACAGCTATACATATCATGTTCAAGACAAATTGAGATTTAAAAGGTTTTTTGTTTTAGGTCTATTTGAATTTGTAGTGAATGTGGACAATGGAGCAAGTTAAGTAATTTTTGAAGTCCATTAATGTCAAGTTCATACCCCACTTCTAAAGGAACTCACAGACAAAGCAACATACCCTTTAAAACATAAATGCTACGAACGTAACTGATACTTCGTAAGTTAATTGGTTTCTAGTTCCTCACGATTTTAAATTAATGGAATTTTTTTTCATCCAGAAAACAACACAAAAAGCACACAATGTGGCACACCTTCTGCAAGTTAACAAGAAAATAAGGCAAATTATATGTTATTTATTTCCCATAAAACTTAATTTAGTAATAACTCGATAGGCCTATATAATCAAACATATTGATACAAATTACTGCCGATAAAAACAAATATGTCGTAATATAAAAGTATAAACAAACAATGAATATGTAAGCATACAATTTCAGTGGTTTCATGTAAAATAAAAACGTAAAAGTTTCGAACAATAAAGTGAAACGCTAATAGTAAAAACATTACTTCTTAGCTACAGGTTATTTCTTTTTTCAACTAAATTATTAAGTTTGATTCAAAAATGTTTATAATAGTTTTATTACTTAAATTAGACCATTACATTACTTTTAATTAATATTATTTACCGTTTTACATCTTCCTTTAAATACAACAGCAAATGCCCCATGTCCTATAAGGTCCTTTGTATTGTATTCGTAGTCTCCGACAACCTCCATGACTTTGTCTTTGTTTTCAAACTCTTTAGAAGTACAAGTTAACTTAGCATATTTTCAGTCGAAGTTTAACATTTGTAATGCTTAGTTGAAGCTACTCAGTTAAAGTTAAATTAGTGAAAACAAAAAACACTACACTTGAGATTTACAGTACCAAAGAACGTAATTAACCTCTTTCGTTCCATGTTTATATTTTTCCCATAACAACTAGAGCCATACTTAACACAACGTCCGAGTTTATTTCTAAACTATTGTCTGACACTCACATCAGCTGTTTAAAGCATTTCTATCTTCCAAACATATATAAACGCCACCGCTTGACAAAATTTAGTACTAAAATACACGACATTCAGCAATTCTTGTACCATCTCTTCGGCTTATTCAAATATTATGGGAAAATTTTGTCAGATCTTTCGAATTTTTCATTTCACAGATATTAAATTAACGAGTTGCAAAATGTAAACCTTTTCTTTCATAGCATTTATTTAAATATATATAATAATTATTAATCTTTTTTAAATAAAATGTTCCTCTCAGTTTCAATAATGTATCGTCAGGTTTGGATCAGATATTATAGAACTTGAAAGTTAAAATTACAATGACGCTGGAATTATTGAATATATCTTATTTAATAACTGAAACTGTGAGAAAAGAGATAAATCAACTGAGCCCAACAAATAAATAAAATAGCCAAACAAATAATATACCTGGCTTAGTGGTTAATTGTCTCTGACCTGTTTTAGCCGGCATGGCCAGGTGGTTAATACACTCGACTCGTAATCCGAGGGTCGCGAGATTGAGTCCCCATCACACCAAACATGATCGCCCTTTCAACCGTGAGTGAGTTATAATGTTACGTCAATCCCACTATTCGTTGGTAAAAGAGTAGCCCAAGAGTTAGCGGTAGATGGTGATGACAAGCTGCCTTCCCTCTAGTCTTACACTGCTAAATTAGGGATGGTTAGCACAGATGGTCCTCATGTAGATTTGCACGAAATTAAAACAAACAAACAAATATATAGAATTCCCATATACTAGTATTAAGAGTATGTCATAAGGGTTCAGCTTCAAGTAACATACTAATCGAATTTAGATTCTGAAATAACTGTCACGGTACCTGATGCGGTATCTTAGTTACACAGAGAGAAACTAGCAGAGAGGTAACATACGGTACCGATATATGTTATAAAAAATCAGTTTGATAGCATTCCACAAATTGTCAGTGAAGTTCTAGTTTTGCTCAGTCTGGCATCAGCAACTTGAAACAACTCTCGTTTTCAGAATGCTTTTGCCATTAACGTTAATGGATCAGTCTATTGGAAAGCGGTTTCGATATTTCTATGCTACATGTGACGAACATGCCACAAGTGCATTGTAACTTACCAATTAAAAGAATTAACTAAGTTATGACTGAACAATTCTCCAAAAGAGAGAAAAAAATGTTAACAGTTTATATTCTCTTTATAGCTGATTAGCCATCTGACAAAATGATAAGTATGTCCTACCCCATATCTATCATACAGTCTGACTCAAGAAGATAATGGTTATTACAGTGGAAGTCCCCATGACGTAATACATAACCCCTTTAACCGAGTCTTATTCTAACGAGTTACACCTAAGGCTTTCACAAGATTTACAAGGTTCTGAATTACTACAATGAGAAATATTTTAAACTTGCTTCTTGAGAAATTAATACATTTATTTCTATAAATTCGTCCTACAGACATTTGTAGTACAGAACTGTAATATGCATTAGATCCCAACTCAGTTAATGTGTAAAAGTTCAGTTTGAACGCAGAGAGCTAATTAAGTACACAACTCAACTCACCTTTCTTTGACACGCAGGAAACGCGAATTTATAAATGACAATTAGTCGTATTTTTATTACAAAAAATTGGGGAGATCAAGACAATTGGTTGTCCTTTCCGTAAACGAACTGGATAATGGACAGAAGAAATCACGCTCTTCTATTTGGATGACAGTGAACAAATTTGACGCGTGAAAACGTGGCTTTTTTATTATATATATTCAAAGGAAGTTTACTTCTTTGAGTTTGTTTTTTAATTTCGCGCAAAGCTAAACTACAAAATATCACAGAGGAAATAAAAAAAGAACTATGATGCTGTGACCAAAGAATATTGTTGTTGTGGAGATTTTGCTATTTCAAAGTGGGGTAATGGCTAAACATTTCCCATTACTCAAGTCTGTAGCAGAGCAGATCTGTTATTTTCAGTAGAATACAGAATACAATATAAAGGAAGTTGAAGCAATGACTTGCAAGTAGAATGGTGAGATATGGAGGAAATCTTCTCCTAGTTTTGGGACTTTTGCCAATGCCACAAAGTCATCACCTGCATCTACAAACTCCATAGATGTAATATAATCTGTTCTACAAATAAGAATTAATGATGTTCCTTCCCCCAAGACTAAGCCTTTGACAAAGTTGAGCCCAGATGATTAAAGATTATTAGAAGTGCAGGCAAGTTAGGGTGTTTGAGATCAAGTGGCACTAGTCACTATAGGACTCCTAGATATTTACCCTCTAAGAGTTTGTTTTTTTTTGGTTTTGAATTTCGTGCAAAGTTACTTGAAGGCTATCTGCAATAGCCATCCCTAATTTAGCAGTGTAAGACTAGAGAGAAGGCATCTAGTCATCACCACCAACCACCAACTTTTGGGCTACTTATAACATTATAACGCCCCCACGGCTGAAAAGGCGAGCACGTTTGGTGCAACGAGGATGCGAACCCACAACCCTCAGATTACGAGTCACACGCCTTAACCCACCTGGCTATGCCGGGCCTCCCTCTAGAGAAACAGAACCTTGCTTCTGAGTGCTACCATCCATGAAAGAAATGGGCAAATGCTATTGGTGGACACTTTTCATTTTCATGATCTCTTTCACTGGCATGTAATACAGATGGCAATTTGTGAGAAAACTGGTGATTTGTGGAGCAGTGGAGAGAGCCTCTTCATGCTGGAAGACACTCTGTCAAGACCCAGATATCAAATACCACTACAAGAGTTTTTTCACTACAATGTGAGATGTTGAGAAGAGAGGGAAGTTGCAAAGCAGCAATATCACACAAACATATATACATATATATATATATATATATGATGACCAGAGGTCTGCAAGAACCTGTGGATGAGATGCAGCAATATCACACAAACATATATACATATTATATATATATATATGATGACCAAAGGTCTGCAAGAACCTGTGGATGAGATGCAGCAAGCTTCTTGTCATTAAGCTAGCTCATGGTTGGGAGTTGACCCTTGTAAATGTGTGGAGCTTCCACATTAAGCTTACTCAGCAACACATTTTCACAATGGACTGTCCAGTTTGGAGCAGACCATGAGCTTTAAGGGAGAGATCTGCACTGAGACCATGTACACGTGCTGGAGACAAAGCAGATGAATCTCCAGATGTTTGAAGAGGCAGTCAATAGACCTAGACCACTTACTGAGGCATTTTAGACAGGTTATTGCCTGGAAGTGAGGGTCTCAGTAATAGGCAATGCAATGCCTAATTCAGAGTTTGGATGGTCTGTCCTTTTATGACATGATTATTTGATGAAGGTATAGCTTGTGGACTGAGACAAAGGCTTAGACTAGCTGCATCAATAGTATGACCCAGTAAAAAACTGAGCTGTGCACCAGAGCCCAGTGAAGTTTAAGGCTCCTAAAAATGATACTTGAGAAAATGGATGCTTTCACAGACCACTTGTGCCACCTACACAAAAAACTTACCTTGCAATAGCACATTATAGACTTTTTTGTTGACAAACTGATCTGCAACATAATTCCTTTTGTATATTGATACCAAGGATAGTGAAATTGAAGCAGTGGAAGGATGGAAATGAATGAGTGATAGAATAAACAAGTTGTATTCTTACACCGTTCCTGAAAAGATTATACTGCATAATGAAGAAATAATTGCTTTTAGTTGTGATATTTGTGAATAAGTATCCAAACAACTTGTATGGCAAGAAGTGCAACCTCAAAGTGGGTGTGTGTTGCTGAAATGGCTCATTTAACTTAAAAAGTCCAGATGGAAATGTCACACAATGAATCACAGTTGCAAAAGACTATGCTCAAGCAGCACTGTCCAAGAATGCACCACTGAAACACAGGTGGACTATCTCGCTCTATGGTTAGACAACATCCCTTCATTGAATGTTCTGATCCGGTTGAGATGAAACGCATTTCAGCTGTTACGATGCACAGCTATTCAGTGTGAGATTTCATTGATGAGTAGATGCCAAAACTCACCTCTCAAAAGCTCTAGGAAGAGGGTTCACTTGACCATCTATCCAGAGAGAATTCCTCAAGTAACAGGACAGGACAGGACAGGACATGATAACAGGAGACAAGAGGCATTTGTATACCATAACGTTTTGAAAAGAAAAACACCAAAGAGACTTTGGAAATGTACAATGTATTTAATCCAAGGTTGTTCAATAGACTTCACAATTCAAGTAAAATATAGTATTTAAAACAAAATTTTCAATGTCACAATTCAATTGTTTGGTAGAGAGCGCTGCTGACTGTGATGATTCATCTGATATCCAGAAACAGGAGTACATTATTTATAAATACTAGTGAGCAGTTACTAGAGTTAGTGAGAATTCAGTGAAGTATTTATTGAGTGATTCAGTTCAGTGAACATTATCACATTTATTAAGTCCATTGCCTGATACACACAGAAATTATGTAATTTTGAATAAGTATACTTGGGTATTAGGTATAGTACCATCAGTGAAGTATTTCTATTGAAACATTGTTTGTAAACTTGGACCTGCACTTCCTCTTAAAGTGAATGTAGCCTATAGAAATGTCATATGAAAGATAAGTTGATTCATTATAGTTATATGAACTGGATGGTATTGTTTTTGCCAAATAATCCGAAAGAGCCTGCCCAATAGTAGAACATGTTGCACCAACAATATAAAGATACGTTTGAAACACATGTATGTACTAGTAATACCTAAGTATGGTATGCCACTCCTCACACTCAGTCATTCACATGGAAACTGATCACTCATAAGTTCCAGTCTCTACTTGTTACATCTAAATAAAAGAGCTATATAGGGCTGAATACTTAACCAGAATAAAATAGGAACCAAACAAGACAGAGATGGAAATAGACAGAGCACCTGATTGGCTAAGGATCACATAGTGGACTAAACTGTCTTGACTTTACTTTGAGAATAACATTTCTTCAGTACTGGCTTCCTCAAAGATAAAACAAATAGAGCCAGAGGTTCCAATTGCAAAACGTTAGTTTATTGTAAACTAGTCTTAAAAGTAATATTCTAAAGTAAAATTGTTATTATAAAAGTTGTGATTCTATTAAAACACCCAGCTTTTGGTAGACAAAGTTAAGTAACCAGCCCTAAAAAGCTCTTATTTAGTGATGCTTTACCTAATATTTGTTGTAACGATTAACCCTTAATTACGCTGTTGAAAAAAAGTAATATATATATATACATGTCTGAGAACTTTAATGGACTATAACTGACTCCTGAATGAAAAAGGGAAAGTCCCCTTTTCCAACAGGCAGATTCAGTCAATTAAAGTGTTCACATCTACTATGTCTAAAGTTCCACAAAAACAACAAGCTTCACATATTTATTTCCTCAATAAAATTAACAAAATGTATTATGCAATGGATTTTACTATGAAATTTATGTAAGCCTTGTTAAAATATAAGATACAGTAATCACTGATATATATATATAGTGCAATGTATTGGTTAAATACATTAATAAATATAAAAAAAAGTCTCTTCTCTGATTGTGAATGTACAACATGGCTTCTTTATTAGATACAGCCATACATTTCATATTCAGATCTCTTGTTCTTTACAATCTATAAACTAACATTGAGGTTTCTTCTTTGTTTTACAATTTACAAAAGAACTCTTTAACAGGAACCTGTTAAAGAAACAGGGAAATTTCAGCAGCTTCGAGGAGGCAAAAGTGACATTGGATAGAAATATGTGTTAATTACACAGTACAAAGTTGACAAAATGGCTAGAAAAAACATAACTTTTAGAGGACTGTATCCACACACTTTGTCCAAGATGATAAGACAAAGCAGGTAACCAACAGTTTGTTTATGAGCTAAATATCTGAGGTGAACACGTGGAGGTGAGGCATGGAGTTCTCAAAAACGGGATAGCACTGTTCTAGTTTTGGTTACTTTATAACAGACAGATAGAAGTACAAGAAGCTGCCAATTTAACTGTCCTAGAAAAGTCTCTCTGTAGTAGAAGTCATTAAACCTCTTTCTGTATTAAAAATAACAAACATATATAACAATGTAATCGTTAACAACTCAGTATAGAATTTTATCTAATGTTTACTTAAATAAAAGTAATCCAAATTTGGTTTAATAGCAAACAACTATTCTGAATAATTACTTACAACATTAATTGGTAGATTGGTGTATCATTAGTCATTACAAGTTATCAGACAGTGTAGAGCAGATTTTGTAGAATGGTGTATCATTAGTCATTACAAGTTATCAGACAGTGTAGAGCAGATTTTTGTAGAATGGTGTATCATTAATCCTTACAATTTATCAGACAGTGTAGAGCAGATGTTTGTAGATTGATGTATTATTAGTCCTTACAATTTATCAGACAGTGTAGAGCAGATGTTTGTAGATTGGTGTATCAATAGTCCTTACAAGTTATCAGACAGTGTAGAGCAGATTTTTGTAATATTGGTGTATCATTACTCCTTACAATTTATCAGACAGTATAGAGCAGATGTTCGTAGACTGATGTATTATTAGTCCTTACAATTTATCAGACAGTGTAGAGCAGATTTTTGTAGATTGGTGTATCATTAGTCCTTACAATTTATCAGACAGTGTAGAGCAGATGTTTGTAGATTGGTGTATCATTAGTCCTTACAATTTATCAGACAGTGTAGAGCAGATGTTTGTAGATTGGTGTATCATTAGTCCTTACAATTTATCAGACAGTGTAGAGCAGATGTTTGTAATATTGGTGTATCATTAGTCCTTACAATTTATCAGACAGTGTAGAGCAGATGTTTGTAGATTGGTGTATCATTAGTCCTTACAATTTATCAGACAGTGTAGAGCAGATGTTTGTAGATTGGTGTATCATTAGTCCTTACAATTTATCAGACAGTGTAGAGCAGATGTTTGTAGATTGGTGTATCATTAGTCCTTACAATTTATCAGACAGTGTAGAGCAGATGTTTGTAATATTGGTGTATCATTAGTCCTTACAATTTATCAGACAGTGTAGAGCAGATGTTTGTAGATTGGTGTATCATTAGTCCTTACAATTTATCAGACAGTGTAGAGCAGATGTTTGTAGATTGTTGTATCATTAGTCCTTACAATTTATCAGACAGTGTAGAGCAGATGTTTGTAGATTGGTGTATCATTAGTCCTTACAATTTATCAGACAGTGTAGAGCAGATGTTTGTAGATTGGTGTATCATTAGTCCTTACAATTTATCAGACAGTGTAGAGCAGATGTTTGTAGATTGGTGTATCATTAGTCCTTACAATTTATCAGACAGTGTAGAGCAGATGTTTGTAGATTGGTGTATCATTAGTCCTTACAATTTATCAGACAGTGTAGAGCAGATGTTTGTAGATCATTGGTGTATCATTAGTCCTTACAATTTATCAGACAGTGTAGAGCAGATGTTTGTAGATTGGTGTATCATTAGTCCTTACAATTTATCAGACAGTGTAGAGCAGATGTTTGTAGATTGGTGTATCATTAGTCCTTACAATTTATCAGACAGTGTAGAGCAGATGTTTGTAGATTGGTGTATCATTAGTCCTTACAATTTATCAGACAGTGTAGAGCAGATGTTTGTAGATTGGTGTATCATTAGTCCTTACAATTTATCAGACAGTGTAGAGCAGATGTTTGTAGATTGGTGTATCATTAGTCCTTACAATTTATCAGACAGTGTAGAGCAGATGTTTGTAGATTGGTGTATCATTAGTCCTTACAATTTATCAGACAGTGTAGAGCAGATGTTTGTTTGGTGTATCATTAGTCCTTACAATTTATCAGACAGTGTAGAGCAGATGTTTGTAGATTGGTGTATCATTAGTCCTTACAATTTATCAGACAGTGTAGAGCAGATGTTTGTAGATTGGTGTATCATTAGTCCTTACAATTTATCAGACAGTGTAGAGCAGATGTTTGTAGATTGGTGTATCATTAGTCCTTACAATTTATCAGACAGTGTAGAGCAGATGTTTGTAGATTGGTGTATCATTAGTCCTTACAATTTATCAGACAGTGTAGAGCAGATGTTTGTAGATTGGTGTATCATTAGTCCTTACAATTTATCAGACAGTGTAGAGCAGATGTTTGTCAGACAGTGTGGTGTATCATTAGTCCTTACAATTTATCAGACAGTGTAGAGCAGATGTTTGTAGATTGGTGTATCATTAGTCCTTACAATTTATCAGACAGTGTAGAGCAGATGTTTGTAGATTGGTGTATCATTAGTCCTTACAATTTATCAGACAGTGTAGAGCAGATGTTTGTAGATTGGTGTATCATTAGTCCTTACAATTTATCAGACAGTGTAGAGCAGATGTTTGTAGATTGGTGTATCATTAGTCCTTACAATTTATCAGACAGTGTAGAGCAGATGTTTGTAGATTGGTGTATCATTAGTCCTTACAATTTATCAGACAGTGTAGAGCAGATGTTTGTAGATTGGTGTATCATTAGTCCTTACAATTTATCAGACAGTGTAGAGCAGATGTTTGTAGATTGGTGTATCATTAGTCCTTACAATTTATCAGACAGTGTAGAGCAGATGTTTGTAGATTGGTGTATCATTAGTCCTTACAATTTATCAGACAGTGTAGAGCAGATGTTTGTAGATTGGTGTATCATTAGTCCTTACAATTTATCAGACAGTGTAGAGCAGATGTTTGTAGATTGGTGTATCATTAGTCCTTACAATTTATCAGACAGTGTAGAGCAGATGTTTGTAGATTGGTGTATCATTAGTCCTTACAATTTATCAGACAGTGTAGAGCAGATGTTTGTAGATTGGTGTATCATTAGTCCTTACAATTTATCAGACAGTGTAGAGCAGATGTTTGTAGATTGGTGTATCATTAGTCCTTACAATTTATCAGACAGTGTAGAGCAGATGTTTGTAGATTGGTGTATCATTAGTCCTTACAATTTATCAGACAGTGTAGAGCAGATGTTTGTAGATTGGTGTATCATTAGTCCTTACAATTTATCAGACAGTGTAGAGCAGATGTTTGTAGATTGGTGTATCATTAGTCCTTACAATTTATCAGACAGTGTAGAGCAGATGTTTGTAGATTGGTGTATCATTAGTCCTTACAATTTATCAGACAGTGTAGAGCAGATGTTTGTAGATTGGTGTATCATTAGTCCTTACAATTTATCAGACAGTGTAGAGCAGATGTTTGTAGATTGGTGTATCATTAGTCCTTACAATTTATCAGACAGTGTAGAGCAGATGTTTGTAGATTGGTGTATCATTAGTCCTTACAATTTATCAGACAGTGTAGAGCAGATGTTTGTAGATTGGTGTATCATTAGTCCTTACAATTTATCAGACAGTGTAGAGCAGATGTTTGTAGATTGGTGTATCATTAGTCCTTACAATTTATCAGACAGTGTAGAGCAGATGTTTGTAGATTGGTGTATCATTAGTCCTTACAATTTATCAGACAGTGTAGAGCAGATGTTTGTAGATTGGTGTATCATTAGTCCTTACAATTTATCAGACAGTGTAGAGCAGATGTTTGTAGATTGGTGTATCATTAGTCCTTACAATTTATCAGACAGTGTAGAGCAGATGTAGAGCAGTAGATTGGTGTATCATTAGTCCTTACAATTTATCAGACAGTGTAGAGCAGATGTTTGTAGATTGGTGTATCATTAGTCCTTACAATTTATCAGACAGTGTAGAGCAGATGTTTGTAGATTGGTGTATCATTAGTCCTTACAATTTATCAGACAGTGTAGAGCAGATGTTCATTATCATTAGTCCTTACAATTTATCAGACAGTGTAGAGCAGATGTTTGTAGATTGGTGTATCATTAGTCCGTACAATTTATCAGACAGTGTAGAGCAGATTTATTGTAGAGCAGATGTTTGTAGATTGGTGTATCATTAGTCCTTACAATTTATCAGACAGTGTAGAGCAGATGTATTTGTCCTTACAATTTATCAGACAGTGTAGAGCAGATGTTTGTGTGGTGTATCATTAGTCCTTACAATTTATCAGACAGTGTAGAGCAGATGTTTGTAGATTGGTGTATCATTAGTCCTTACAATTTATCAGACAGTGTAGAGCAGATGTTTGTAGATTGGTGTATCATTAGTCCTTACAATTTATCAGACAGTGTAGAGCAGATGTTTGTAGATTGGTGTATCATTAGTCCTTACAATTTATCAGACAGTGTAGAGCAGATGTTTGTAGATTGGTGTATCATTAGTCCTTACAATTTATCAGACAGTGTAGAGCAGATGTTTGTAGATTGGTGTATCATTAGTCCTTACAATTTATCAGACAGTGTAGAGCAGATGTTTGTAGATTGGTGTATGTATTAGTCATTAGTTACAATTTATCAGACAGTGTAGAGCAGATGTTTGTAGATTGGTGTATCATTAGTCCTTACAATTTATCAGACAGTGTAGAGCAGATGTTTGTAGATTGGTGTATCATTAGTCCTTACAATTTATCAGACAGTGTAGAGCAGATGTTTGTAGATTGGTGTATCATTAGTCCTTACAATTTATCAGACAGTGTAGAGCAGATGTTTGTAGATTGGTGTATCATTAGTCCTTACAATTTATCAGACAGTGTAGAGCAGATGTTTGTAGATTGGTGTATCATTAGTCCTTACAATTTATCAGACAGTGTAGAGCAGATGTTTGTAGATTGGTGTATCATTAGTCCTTACAATTTATCAGACAGTGTAGAGCAGATGTTTGTAGATTGACAGTGTATCATTAGTCCTTACAATTTATCAGACAGTGTAGAGCAGATGTTTGTAGATTGGTGTATCATTAGTCCTTACAATTTATCAGACAGTGTAGAGCAGATGTTTGTAGATTGGTGTATCATTAGTCCTTACAATTTATCAGACAGTGTAGAGCAGATGTTTGTAGATTGGTGTATCATTAGTCCTTACAATTTATCAGACAGTGTAGAGCAGATGTTTGTAGATTGGTGTATCATTAGTCCTTACAATTTATCAGACAGTGTAGAGCAGATGTTTGTAGATTGGTGTATCATTAGTCCTTACAATTTATCAGACAGTGTAGAGCAGATGTTTGTAGATTGGTGTATCATTAGTCCTTACAATTTATCAGACAGTGTAGAGCAGATGTTTGTAGATTGGTGTATCATTAGTCCTTACAATTTATCAGACAGTGTAGAGCAGATGTTTGTAGATTGGTGTATCATTAGTCCTTACAATTTATCAGACAGTGTAGAGCAGATGTTTGTAGATTGGTGTATCATTAGTCCTTACAATTTATCAGACAGTGTAGAGCAGATGTTTACAATTTATCAGACAGTGTAGAGCAGATGTTTGTAGATTGGTGTATCATTAGTCCTTACAATTTATCAGACAGTGTAGAGCAGATGTTTGTAGATTGGTGTATCATTAGTCCTTACAATTTATCAGACAGTGTAGAGCAGATGTTTGTAGATTGGTGTATCATTAGTCCTTACAATTTATCAGACAGTGTAGAGCAGATGTTTGTAGATTGGTGTATCATTAGTCCTTACAATTTATCAGACAGTGTAGAGCAGATGTTTGTAGATTGGTGTATCATTAGTCCTTACAATTTATCAGACAGTGTAGAGCAGATGTTTGTAGATTGGTGTATCATTAGTCCTTACAATTTATCAGACAGTGTAGAGCAGATGTTTGTAGATTGGTGTATCATTAGTCCTTACAATTTATCAGACAGTGTAGAGCAGATGTTTGTAGATGTTTTAGATTGTATCATTAGTCCTTACAATTTATCAGACAGTGTAGAGCAGATGTTTGTAGATTGGTGTATCATTAGTCCTTACAATTTATCAGACAGTGTAGAGCAGATGTTTGTAGATTGGTGTATCATTAGTCCTTACAATTTATCAGACAGTGTAGAGCAGATGTTTGTAGATTGGTGTATCATTAGTCCTTACAATTTATCAGACAGTGTAGAGCAGATGTTTGTAGATTGGTGTATCATTAGTCCTTACAATTTATCAGACAGTGTAGAGCAGATGTTTGTAGATTGGTGTATCATTAGTCCTTACAATTTATCAGACAGTGTAGAGCAGATGTTTGTAGATTGGTGTATCATTAGTCCTTACAATTTATCAGACAGTGTAGAGCAGATGTTTGTAGATTGGTGTATCATTAGTCCTTACAATTTATCAGACAGTGTAGAGCAGATGTTTGTAGATTGGTGTATCATTAGTCCTTACAATTTATCAGACAGTGTAGAGCAGATGTTTGTAGATTGGTGTATCATTAGTCCTTACAATTTATCAGACAGTGTAGAGCAGATGTTTGTAGATTGGTGTATCATTAGTCCTTACAATTTATCAGACAGTGTAGAGCAGATGTTTGTAGATTGGTGTATCATTAGTCCTTACAATTTATCAGACAGTGTAGAGCAGATGTTTGTAGATTGGTGTATCATTAGTCCTTACAATTTATCAGACAGTGTAGAGCAGATGTTTGTAGATTGGTGTATCATTAGTCCTTACAATTTATCAGACAGTGTAGAGCAGATGTTTGTAGATTGGTGTATCATTAGTCCTTACAATTTATCAGACAGTGTAGAGCAGATGTTTGTAGATTGGTGTATCATTAGTCCTTACAATTTATCAGACAGTGTAGAGCAGATGTTTGTAGATTGGTGTATCATTAGGTGTATGTAGAGCAGATGTTTGTATTGGTGTATCCTTACAATTTATCAGACAGTGTAGAGCAGATGTTTGTAGATTGGTGTATCATTAGTCCTTACAATTTATCAGACAGACAGTGTAGAGCAGATGTTTGTAGATTGGTGTATCATTAGTCCTTACAATTTATCAGACAGTGTAGAGCAGATGTTTGTAGATTGGTGTATCATTAGTCCTTACAATTTATCAGACAGTGTAGAGCAGATGTTTGTAGATTGGTGTATCATTAGTCCTTACAATTTATCAGACAGTGTAGAGCAGATGTTTGTAGATTGGTGTATCATTAGTCCTTACAATTTATCAGACAGTGTAGAGCAGATGTTTGTAGATTGGTGTATCATTAGTCCTTACAATTTATCAGACAGTGTAGAGCAGATGTTTGTAGATTGGTGTATCATTAGTCCTTACAATTTATCAGACAGTGTAGAGCAGATGTTTGTAGATTGGTGTATCATTAGTCCTTACAATTTATCAGACAGTGTAGAGCAGATGTTTGTAGATTGGTGTATCATTAGTCCTTACAATTTATCAGACAGTGTAGAGCAGATGTTTGTAGATTGGTGTATCATTAGTCCTTACAATTTATCAGACAGTGTAGAGCAGATGTTTGTAGATTGGTGTATCATTAGTCCTTACAATTTATCAGACAGTGTAGAGCAGATGTTTGTAGATTGGTGTATCATTAGTCCTTACAATTTATCAGACAGTGTAGAGCAGATGTTTGTAGATTGGTGTATCATTAGTCCTTACAATTTATCAGACAGTGTAGAGCAGATGTCCTTACAATTTTTGTAGAGCAGATGTTTGTGGTGTATCATTAGTCCTTACAATTTATCAGACAGTGTAGAGCAGATGTTTGTAGATTGGTGTATCATTAGTCCTTACAATTTATCAGACAGTGTAGAGCAGATGTTTGTAGATTTATGACAGTGTATCATTAGTCCTTACAATTTATCAGACAGTGTAGAGCAGATGTTTGTAGATTGGTGTATCATTAGTCCTTACAATTTATCAGACAGTGTAGAGCAGATGTTTGTAGATTGGTGTATCATTAGTCCTTACAATTTATCAGACAGTGTAGAGCAGATGTTTGTAGATTGGTGTATCATTAGTCCTTACAATTTATCAGACAGTGTAGAGCAGATGTTTGTAGATTGGTGTATCATTAGTCCTTACAATTTATCAGACAGTGTAGAGCAGATGTTTGTAGATTGGTGTATCATTAGTCCTTACAATTTATCAGACAGTGTAGAGCAGATGTTTGTAGATTGGTGTATCATTAGTCCTTACAATTTATCAGACAGTGAAGAGCAGATGTTTGTAGATTGGTGTATCATTAGTCCTTACAATTTATCAGACAGTGTAGAGCAGATGTTTGTAGATTGGTGTATCATTAGTCCTTACAATTTATCAGACAGTGTAGAGCAGATGTTTGTAGATTGGTGTATCATTAGTCCTTACAATTTATCAGACAGTGTAGAGCAGATGTTTGTAGATTGGTGTATCATTAGTCCTTACAATTTATCAGACAGTGTAGAGCAGATGTTTGTAGATTGGTGTATCATTAGTCCTTACAATTTATCAGACAGTGTAGAGCAGATGTTTGTAGATTGGTGTATCATTAGTCCTTACAATTTATCAGACAGTGTAGAGCAGATGTTTGTAGATTGGTGTATCATTAGTCCTTACAATTTATCAGACAGTGTAGAGCAGATGTTTGTAGATTGGTGTATCATTAGTCCTTACAATTTATCAGACAGTGTAGAGCAGATGTTTGTAGATTGGTGTATCATTAGTCCTTACAATTTATCAGACAGTGTAGAGCAGATGTTTGTAGATTGGTGTATCATTAGTCCTTACAATTTATCAGACAGTGTAGAGCAGATGTTTGTAGATTGGTGTATCATTAGTCAGACAGTGTAGAGCTGTACAATTTATCAGACAGTGTAGAGCAGATGTTTGTAGATTGGTGTATCATTAGTCCTTACAATTTATCAGACAGTGTAGAGCAGATGTTTGTAGATTGTGTGTATCATTAGTCCTTACAATTTATCAGACAGTGTAGAGCAGATGTTTGTAGATTGGTGTATCATTAGTCCTTACAATTTATCAGACAGTGTAGAGCAGATGTTTGTAGATTGGATTGGTGTATCATTAGTCCTTACAATTTATCAGACAGTGTAGAGCAGATGTTTGTAGATTGGTGTATCATTAGTCCTTACAATTTATCAGACAGTGTAGAGCAGATGTTTGTAGATTGGTGTATCATTAGTCCTTACAATTTATCAGACAGTGTAGAGCAGATGTTTGTAGATTGGTGTATCATTAGTCCTTACAATTTATCAGACAGTGTAGAGCAGATGTTTGTAGATTGGTGTATCATTATACAATATAGTGTAGAGCAGATGTTTGTAGATTGGTGTATCATTAGTCCTTACAATTTATCAGACAGTGTAGAGCAGATGTTTGTAGATTGGTGTATCATTAGTCCTTACAATTTATCAGACAGTGTAGAGCAGATGTTTGTAGATTGGTGTATCATTAGTCCTTACAATTTATCAGACAGTGTAGAGCAGATGTTTGTAGATTGGTGTATCATTAGTCCTTACAATTTATCAGACAGTGTAGAGCAGATGTTTGTAGATTGGTGTATCATTAGTCCTTACAATTTATCAGACAGTGTAGAGCAGATGTTTGTAGATTGGTGTATCATTAGTCCTTACAATTTATCAGACAGTGTAGAGCAGATGTTTGTATTGGTGTATCATTAGTCCTTACAATTTATCAGACAGTGTGTATCATTAGTCCTTACAATTTATCAGACAGTGTAGAGCAGATGTTTGTAGATTGGTGTATCATTAGTCCTTACAATTTATCAGACAGTGTAGAGCAGATGTTTGTAGATTGGTGTATCATTAGTCCTTACAATTTATCAGACAGTGTAGAGCAGATGTTTGTAGATTGGTGTATCATTAGTCCTTACAATTTATCAGACAGTGTAGAGCAGATGTTTGTAGATTGGTGTATCATTAGTCCTTACAATTTATCAGACAGTGTAGAGCAGATGTTTGTAGATTGGTGTATCATTAGTCCTTACAATTTATCAGACAGTGTAGAGCAGATGTTTGTAGATTGGTGTATCATTAGTCCTTACAATTTATCAGACAGTGTAGAGCAGATGTTTGTAGATTGGTGTATCATTAGTCCTTACAATTTATCAGACAGTGTAGAGCAGATGTTTGTAGATTGGTGTATCATTAGTCCTTACAATTTATCAGACAGTGTAGAGCAGATGTTTGTAGATTGGTGTATCATTAGTCCTTACAATTTATCAGACAGTGTAGAGCAGATGTTTGTAGATTGGTGTATCATTAGTCCTTACAATTTATCAGACAGTGTAGAGCAGATGTTTGTAGATTGGTGTATCATTAGTCCTTACAATTTATCAGACAGTGTAGAGCAGATGTTTGTAGATTGGTGTATCATTAGTCCTTACAATTTATCAGACAGTGTAGAGCAGATGTTTGTAGAGCAGATGTTTGTAGTGTATCATTAGTCCTTACAATTTATCAGACAGTGTAGAGCAGATGTTTGTAGATTGGTGTATCATTAGTCCTTACAATTTATCAGACAGTGTAGAGCAGATGTTTGTAGATTGGTGTATCATTAGTCCTTACAATTTATCAGACAGTGTAGAGCAGATGTTTGTAGATTGGTGTATCATTAGTCCAATTTTACAATCATTTACAATTTATCAGACAGTGTAGAGCAGATGTTTGTAGATTGGTGTATCATTAGTCCTTACAATTTATCAGACAGTGTAGAGCAGATGTTTGTAGATTGGTGTATCATTAGTCCTTACAATTTATCAGACAGTGTAGAGCAGATGTTTGTAGAGCAGATTGATTGTGTATCATTAGTCCTTACAATTTATCAGACAGTGTAGAGCAGATGTTTGTAGATTGGTGTATCATTAGTCCTTACAATTTATCAGACAGTGTAGAGCAGATGTTTGTAGATTGGTGTATCATTAGTCCTTACAATTTATCAGACAGACAGTGTAGAGTCCTTACAATTTATCAGAGATGTTTGTATTTATCAGACATGTAGAGCAGATGTTTGTGTATCATTAGTCCTTACAATTTATCAGACAGTGTAGAGCAGATGTTTGTAGATTGGTGTATCATTAGTCCTTACAATTTATCAGACAGTGTAGAGCAGATGTTTGTAGATTGGTGTATCATTAGTCCTTACAATTTATCAGACAGTGTAGAGCAGATGTTTGTAGATTGGTGTATCATTAGTCCTTACAATTTATCAGACAGTGTAGAGCAGATGTTTGTAGATTGGTGTATCATTAGTCCTTACAATTTATCAGACAGTGTAGAGCAGATGTTTGTAGATTGGTGTATCATTAGTCCTTACAATTTATCAGACAGTGTAGAGCAGATGTTTGTAGATTGGTGTATCATTAGTCCTTACAATTTATCAGACAGTGTAGAGCAGATGTTTGTAGATTGGTGTATCATTAGTCCTTACAATTTATCAGACAGTGTAGAGCAGATGTTTGTAGATTGGTGTATCATTAGTCCTTACAATTTATCAGACAGTGTAGAGCAGATGTTTGTAGATTGGTGTATCATTAGTCCTTACAATTTATCAGACAGTGTAGAGCAGATGTTTGTAGATTGGTGTATCATTAGTCCTTACAATTTATCAGACAGTGTAGAGCAGATGTTTGTAGATTGGTGTATCATTAGTCCTTACAATTTATCAGACAGTGTAGAGC
This sequence comes from Tachypleus tridentatus, assembly GCF_004210375.1. NCBI lineage: Eukaryota > Metazoa > Arthropoda > Merostomata > Xiphosura > Limulidae > Tachypleus > Tachypleus tridentatus. The sequence goes on from NC_134831.1 coordinate 97,779,675, forward strand.
AGATGTTTGTAGATTGGTGTATCATTAGTCCTTACAATTTATCAGACAGTGTAGAGCAGATGTTTGTAGATTGGTGTATCATTAGTCCTTACAATTTATCAGACAGTGTAGAGCAGATGTTTGTAGATTGGTGTATCATTAGTCCTTACAATTTATCAGACAGTGTAGAGCAGATGTTTGTAGATTGGTGTATCATTAGTCCTTACAATTTATCAGACAGTGTAGAGCAGATGTTTGTAGATTGGTGTATCATTAGTCCTTACAATTTATCAGACAGTGTAGAGCAGATGTTTGTAGATTGGTGTATCATTAGTCCTTACAATTTATCAGACAGTGTAGAGCAGATGTTTGTAGATTGGTGTATCATTAGTCCTTACAATTTATCAGACAGTGTAGAGCAGATGTTTGTAGATTGGTGTATCATTAGTCCTTACAATTTATCAGACAGTGTAGAGCAGATGTTTGTAGATTGGTGTATCATTAGTCCTTACAATTTATCAGACAGTGTAGAGCAGATGTTTGTAGATTGGTGTATCATTAGTCCTTACAATTTATCAGACAGTGTAGAGCAGATGTTTGTAGATTGGTGTATCATTAGTCCTTACAATTTATCAGACAGTGTAGAGCAGATGTTTGTAGATTGGTGTATCATTAGTCCTTACAATTTATCAGACAGTGTAGAGCAGATGTTTGTAGATTGGTGTATCATTAGTCCTTACAATTTATCAGACAGTGTAGAGCAGATGTTTGTAGATTGGTGTATCATTAGTCCTTACAATTTATCAGACAGTGTAGAGCAGATGTTTGTAGATTGGTGTATCATTAGTCCTTACAATTTATCAGACAGTGTAGAGCAGATGTTTGTAGATTGGTGTATCATTAGTCCTTACAATTTATCAGACAGTGTAGAGCAGATGTTTGTAGATTGGTGTATCATTAGTCCTTACAATTTATCAGACAGTGTAGAGCAGATGTTTGTAGATTGGTGTATCATTAGTCCTTACAATTTATCAGACAGTGTAGAGCAGATGTTTGTAGATTGGTGTATCATTAGTCCTTACAATTTATCAGACAGTGTAGAGCAGATGTTTGTAGATTGGTGTATCATTAGTCCTTACAATTTATCAGACAGTGTAGAGCAGATGTTTGTAGATTGGTGTATCATTAGTCCTTACAATTTATCAGACAGTGTAGAGCAGATGTTTGTAGATTGGTGTATCATTAGTCCTTACAATTTATCAGACAGTGTAGAGCAGATGTTTGTAGATTGGTGTATCATTAGTCCTTACAATTTATCAGACAGTGTAGAGCAGATGTTTGTAGATTGGTGTATCATTAGTCCTTACAATTTATCAGACAGTGTAGAGCAGATGTTTGTAGAGCAGATGTTTGATTGGTGTATCATTAGTCCTTACAATTTATCAGACAGTGTAGAGCAGATGTTTGTAGATTGGTGTATCATTAGTCCTTACAATTTATCAGACAGTGTAGAGCAGATGTTTGTAGATTGGTGTATCATTAGTCCTTACAATTTATCAGACAGTGTAGAGCAGATGTTTGTAGATTGGTGTATCATTAGTCCTTACAATTTATCAGACAGTGTAGAGCAGATGTTTGTAGATTGTAGAGCAGATGTATCATTAGTCCTTACAATTTATCAGACAGTGTAGAGCAGATGTTTGTAGATTGGTGTATCATTAGTCCTTACAATTTATCAGACAGTGTAGAGCAGATGTTTGTAGATTGGTGTATCATTAGTCCTTACAATTTATCAGACAGTGTAGAGCAGATGTTTGTAGATTGGTGTATCATTAGTCCTTACAATTTATCAGACAGTGTAGAGCAGATGTTTGTAGATTGGTGTATCATTAGTCCTTACAATTTATCAGACAGTGTAGAGCAGATGTTTGTAGATTGGTGTATCATTAGTCCTTACAATTTATCAGACAGTGTAGAGCAGATGTTTGTAGATTGGTGTATCATTAGTCCTTACAATTTATCAGACAGTGTAGAGCAGATGTTTGTAGATTGGTGTATCATTAGTCCTTACAATTTATCAGACAGTGTAGAGCAGATGTTTGTAGATTGGTGTATCATTAGTCCTTACAATTTATCAGACAGTGTAGAGCAGATGTTTGTAGATTGGTGTATCATTAGTCCTTACAATTTATCAGACAGTGTAGAGCAGATGTTTGTAGATTGGTGTATCATTAGTCCTTACAATTTATCAGACAGTGTAGAGCAGATGTTTGTAGATTGGTGTGTATCATTAGTCCTTACAATTTATCAGACAGTGTAGAGCAGATGTTTGTAGATTGGTGTATCATTAGTCCTTACAATTTATCAGACAGTGTAGAGCAGATGTTTGTAGATTGGTGTATCATTAGTCCTTACAATTTATCAGACAGTGTAGAGCAGATGTTTGTAGATTGGTGTATCATTAGTCCTTACAATTTATCAGACAGTGTAGAGCAGATGTTTGTAGATTGGTGTATCATTAGTCCTTACAATTTATCAGACAGTGTAGAGCAGATGTTTGTAGATTGGTGTATCATTAGTCCTTACAATTTATCAGACAGTGTAGAGCAGATGTTTGTAGATTGGTGTATCATTAGTCCTTACAATTTATCAGACAGTGTAGAGCAGATGTTTGTAGATTGGTGTATCATTAGTCCTTACAATTTATCAGACAGTGTAGAGCAGATGTTTGTAGATTGGTGTATCATTAGTCCTTACAATTTATCAGACAGTGTAGAGCAGATGTTTGTAGATTGGTGTATCATTAGTCCTTACAATTTATCAGACAGTGTAGAGCAGATGTTTGTAGATTGGTGTATCATTAGTCCTTACAATTTATCAGACAGTGTAGAGCAGATGTTTGTAGATTGGTGTATCATTAGTCCTTACAATTTATCAGACAGTGTAGAGCAGATGTTTGTAGATTGGTGTATCATTAGTCCTTACAATTTATCAGACAGTGTAGAGCAGATGTTTGTAGATTGGTGTATCATTAGTCCTTACAATTTATCAGACAGTGTAGAGCAGATGTTTGTAGATTGGTGTATCATTAGTCCTTACAATTTATCAGACAGTGTAGAGCAGATGTTTGTAGATTGGTGTATCATTAGTCCTTACAATTTATCAGACAGTGTAGAGCAGATGTTTGTAGATTGGTGTATCATTAGTCCTTACAATTTATCAGACAGTGTAGAGCAGATGTTTGTAGATTGGTGTATCATTAGTCCTTACAATTTATCAGACAGTGTAGAGCAGATGTTTGTAGATTGGTGTATCATTAGTCCTTACAATTTATCAGACAGTGTAGAGCAGATGTTTGTAGATTGGTGTATCATTAGTCCTTACAATTTATCAGACAGTGTAGAGCAGATGTTTGTAGATTGGTGTATCATTAGTCCTTACAATTTATCAGACAGTGTAGAGCAGATGTTTGTAGATTGGTGTATCATTAGTCCTTACAATTTATCAGACAGTGTAGAGCAGATGTTTGTATTGGTGTATCATTAGTCCTTACAATTTATCAGACAGTGTAGAGCAGATGTTTGTAGATTGGTGTATCATTAGTCCTTACAATTTATCAGACAGTGTAGAGCAGATGTTTGTAGATTGGTGTATCATTAGTCCTTACAATTTATCAGACAGTGTAGAGCAGATGTTTGTAGATTGGTGTATCATTAGTCCTTACAATTTATCAGACAGTGTAGAGCAGATGTTTGTAGATTGGTGTATCATTAGTCCTTACAATTTATCAGACAGTGTAGAGCAGATGTTTGTAGATTGTGTATCATTAGTCCTTACAATTTATCAGACAGTGTAGAGCAGATGTTTGTAGATTGGTGTATCATTAGTCCTTACAATTTATCAGACAGTGTAGAGCAGATGTTTGTAGATTGGTGTATCATTAGTCCTTACAATTTATCAGACAGTGTAGAGCAGATGTTTGTAGATTGGTGTATCATTAGTCCTTACAATTTATCAGACAGTGTAGAGCAGATGTTTGTAGATTGGTGTATCATTAGTCCTTACAATTTATCAGACAGTGTAGAGCAGATGTTTGTAGATTGGTGTATCATTAGTCCTTACAATTTATCAGACAGTGTAGAGCAGATGTTTGTAGATTGGTGTATCATTAGTCCTTACAATTTATCAGACAGTGTAGAGCAGATGTTTGTAGATTGGTGTATCATTAGTCCTTACAATTTATCAGACAGTGTAGAGCAGATGTTTGTAGATTGGTGTATCATTAGTCCTTACAATTTATCAGACAGTGTAGAGCAGATGTTTGTAGATTGGTGTATCATTAGTCCTTACAATTTATCAGACAGTGTAGAGCAGATGTTTGTAGATTGGTGTATCATTAGTCCTTACAATTTATCAGACAGTGTAGAGCAGATGTTTGTAGATTGGTGTATCATTAGTCCTTACAATTTATCAGACAGTGTAGAGCAGATGTTTGTAGATTGGTGTATCATTAGTCCTTACAATTTATCAGACAGTGTAGAGCAGATGTTTGTAGATTGGTGTATCATTAGTCCTTACAATTTATCAGACAGTGTAGAGCAGATGTTTGTAGATTGGTGTATCATTAGTCCTTACAATTTATCAGACAGTGTAGAGCAGATGTTTGTAGATTGGTGTATCATTAGTCCTTACAATTTATCAGACAGTGTAGAGAGCAGATGTTTGTAGATTGGTGTATCATTAGTCCTTACAATTTATCAGACAGTGTAGAGCAGATGTTTGTAGATTGGTGTATCATTAGTCCTTACAATTTATCAGACAGTGTAGAGCAGATGTTTGTAGATTGGTGTATCATTAGTCCTTACAATTTATCAGACAGTGTAGAGCAGATGTTTGTGTTTGATTGGTGTATCATTAGTCCTTACAATTTATCAGACAGTGTAGAGCAGATGTTTGTAGATTGGTGTATCATTAGTCCTTACAATTTATCAGACAGTGTAGAGCAGATGTTTGTAGATTGGTGTATCATTAGTCCTTACAATTTATCAGACAGTGTAGAGCAGATGTTTGTAGATTGGTGTATCATTAGTCCTTACAATTTATCAGACAGTGTAGAGCAGATGTTTGTAGATTAGTGGTGTATCATTAGTCCTTACAATTTATCAGACATTAGAGCAGATGTTCCATTAGTCCTTACAATTTATCAGACAGTGTAGAGCAGATGTTTGTAGATTGGTGTATCATTAGTCCTTACAATTTATCAGACAGTGTAGAGCAGATGTTTGTAGATTGGTGTATCATTAGTCCTTACAATTTATCAGACAGTGTAGAGCAGATGTTTGTAGATTGGTGTATCATTAGTCCTTACAATTTATCAGACAGTGTAGAGCAGATGTTTGTAGATTGGTGTATCATTAGTCCTTACAATTTATCAGACAGTGTAGAGCAGATGTTTGTAGATTGGTGTATCATTAGTCCTTACAATTTATCAGACAGTGTAGAGCAGATGTTTGTAGATTGGTGTATCATTAGTCCTTACAATTTATCAGACAGTGTAGAGCAGATGTTTGTAGATTGGTGTATCATTAGTCCTTACAATTTATCAGACAGTGTAGAGCAGATGTTTGTAGATTGGTGTATCATTAGTCCTTACAATTTATCAGACAGTGTAGAGCAGATGTTTGTAGATTGGTGTATCATTAGTCCTTACAATTTATCAGACAGTGTAGAGCAGATGTTTGTAGAGATTGGTGTATCATTAGTCCTTACAATTTATCAGACAGTGTAGAGCAGATGTTTGTAGATTGGTGTATCATTAGTCCTTACAATTTATCAGACAGTGTAGAGCAGATGTTTGTAGATTGGTGTATCATTAGTCCTTACAATTTATCAGACAGTGTAGAGCAGATGTTTGTAGATTGGTGTATCATTAGTCCTTACAATTTATCAGACAGTGTAGAGCAGATGTTTGTAGATTGGTGTATCATTAGTCCTTACAATTTATCAGACAGTGTAGAGCAGATGTTTGTAGATTGGTGTATCATTAGTCCTTACAATTTATCAGACAGTGTAGAGCAGATGTTTGTAAATATTGGTGTATCATTAGTCCTTACAATTTATCAGACAGTGTAGAGCAGATGTTTGTAGATTGGTGTATCATTAGTCCTTACAATTTATCAGACAGTGTAGAGCAGATGTTTGTAGATTGGTGTATCATTAGTCCTTACAATTTATCAGACAGTGTAGAGCAGATGTTTGTAGATTGGTGTATCATTAGTCCTTACAATTTATCAGACAGTGTAGAGCAGATGTTTGTAGATTGGTGTATCATTAGTCCTTACAATTTATCAGACAGTGTAGAGCAGATGTTTGTAGATTGGTGTATCATTAGTCCTTACAATTTATCAGACAGTGTAGAGCAGATGTTTGTAGATTGTTGTATCATTAGTCCTTACAATTTATCAGACAGTGTAGAGCAGATGTTTGTAGATTGGTGTATCATTAGTCCTTACAATTTATCAGACAGTGTAGAGCAGATGTTTGTAGATTTGTGTATCATTAGTCCTTACAATTTATCAGACAGTGTAGAGCAGATGTTTGTAGATTGGTGTATCATTAGTCCTTACAATTTATCAGACAGTGTAGAGCAGATGTTTGTAGATTGGTGTATCATTAGTCCTTACAATTTATCAGACAGTGAAGAGCAGATGTTTGTAGATTGGTGTATTATTAGTCCTTACAATTTATCAGACAGTGTAGAGCAGATGTTTATTAGATTGCTGTATCATTAGTCCTTACAATTTATCAGACAGTGTAGAGCAGATGTTTGTAGATTGGTGTATCATTAGTCCTTACAATTTATCAGACAGTGTAGAGCAGATGTTTGTAGATTGGTGTATCATTAGTCCTTACAATTTATCAGACAGTGTAGAGCAGATGTTTGTAGATTGGTGTATCATTAGTCCTTACAATTTATCAGACAGTGTAGAGCAGATGTTTGTAGATTGGTGTATCATTAGTCCTTACAATTTATCAGACAGTGTAGAGCAGATGTTTGTAGATTGGTGTATCATTAGTCCTTACAATTTATCAGACAGTGTAGAGCAGATGTTTGTAGATTGGTGTATCATTAGTCCTTACAATTTATCAGACAGTGTAGAGCAGATGTTTGTAGATTGGTGTATCATTAGTCCTTACAATTTATCAGACAGTGTAGAGCAGATGTTCGTAGATTGGTGTATCATTAGTCCTTACAATTTATCAGACAGGTAGAGCAGATGTTTGTAGATTGTTGTATCATTAGTCCTTACAATTTATCAGACAGTGTAGAGCAGATGTTTGTAGATTGGTGTATCATTAGTCCTTACAATTTATCAGACAGTGTAGAGCAGATGTTTGTAGATTGGTGTATCATTAGTCCTTACAATTTATCAGACAGTGTAGAGCAGATGTTTGTAGATTGGTGTATCATTAGTCCTTACAATTTATCAGACAGTGTAGAGCAGATGTTTGTAGATTGGTGTATCATTAGTCCTTACAATTTATCAGACAGTGTAGAGCAGATGTTTGTAGATTGGTGTATCATTAGTCCTTACAATTTATCAGACAGTGTAGAGCAGATGTTTGTAGATTGGTGTATCATTAGTCCTTACAATTTATCAGACAGTGTAGAGCAGATGTTTGTAGATTGGTGTATCATTAGTCCTTACAATTTATCAGACAGTGTAGAGCAGATGTTTGTAGATTGGTGTATCATTAGTCCTTACAATTTATATCATTAGTCCTTACAATTTATCAGACAGTGTAGAGCAGATGTTTGTAGATTAGTGTATCATTAGTCCTTACAATTTATCAGACAGTGTAGAGCAGATGTTTGTAGATTGATGTATCATTAGTCCTTACAATTTATCAGACAGTGTAGAGCAGATGTTTGTAGATTGGTGTATCATTAGTCCTTACAATTTATCAGACAGTGTAGAGCAGATGTTTGTAGATTGGTGTATCATTAGTCCTTACAATTTATCAGACAGTGTAGAGCAGATGTTTGTAGATTGGTGTATCATTAGTCCTTACAATTTATCAGACAGTGTAGAGCAGATGTTTGTAGATTGGTGTATCATTAGTCCTTACAATTTATCAGACAGTGTAGAGCAGATGTTTGTAGATTGGTGTATCATTAGTCCTTACAATTTATCAGACAGTGTAGAGCAGATGTTTGTAGATTGGTGTATCATTAGTCCTTACAATTTATCAGACAGTGTAGAGCAGATGTTTGTAGATTGGTGTATCATTAGTCCTTACAATTTATCAGACAGTGTAGAGCAGATGTTTGTAGATTGGTGTATCATTAGTCCTTACAATTTATCAGACAGTGTAGAGCAGATGTTTGTAGATTGGTGTATCATTAGTCCTTACAATTTATCAGACAGTGTAGAGCAGATGTTTGTAGATTGGTGTATCATTAGTCCTTACAATTTATCAGACAGTGTAGAGCAGATGTTTGTAGATTGGTGTATCATTAGTCCTTACAATTTATCAGACAGTGTAGAGCAGATGTTTGTAGATTGGTGTATCATTAGTCCTTACAATTTATCAGACAGTGTAGAGCAGATGTTTGTAGATTGGTGTATCATTAGTCCTTACAATTTATCAGACAGTGTAGAGCAGATGTTTGTAGATTGGTGTATCATTAGTCCTTACAATTTATCAGACAGTGTAGAGCAGATGTTTGTAGATTGGTGTATCATTAGTCCTTACAATTTATCAGACAGTGTAGAGCAGATGTTTGTAGATTGGTGTATCATTAGTCCTTACAATTTATCAGACAGTGTAGAGCAGATGTTTGTAGATTGGTGTATCATTAGTCCTTACAATTTATCAGACAGTGTAGAGCAGATGTTTGTAGATTGGTGTATCATTAGTCCTTACAATTTATCAGACAGTGTAGAGCAGATGTTTGTAGATTGGTGTATCATTAGTCCTTACAATTTATCAGACAGTGTAGAGCAGATGTTTGTAGATTGGTGTATCATTAGTCCTTACAATTTATCAGACAGTGTAGAGCAGATGTTTGTAGATTGGTGTATCATTAGTCCTTACAATTTATCAGACAGTGTAGAGCAGATGTTTGTAGATTGGTGTATCATTAGTCCTTACAATTTATCAGACAGTGTAGAGCAGATGTTTGTAGATTGGTGTATCATTAGTCCTTACAATTTATCAGACAGTGTAGAGCAGATGTTTGTAGATTGGTGTATCATTAGTCCTTACAATTTATCAGACAGTGTAGAGCAGATGTTTGTAGATTGGTGTATCATTAGTCCTTACAATTTATCAGACAGTGTAGAGCAGATGTTTGTAGATTGGTGTATCATTAGTCCTTACAATTTATCAGACAGTGTAGAGCAGATGTTTGTAGATTGGTGTATCATTAGTCCTTACAATTTATCAGACAGTGTAGAGCAGATGTTTGTAGATTGGTGTATCATTAGTCCTTACAATTTATCAGACAGTGTAGAGCAGATGTTTGTAGATTGGTGTATCATTAGTCCTTACAATTTATCAGACAGTGTAGAGCAGATGTTTGTAGATTGGTGTATCATTAGTCCTTACAATTTATCAGACAGTGTAGAGCAGATGTTTGTAGATTGGTGTATCATTAGTCCTTACAATTTATCAGACAGTGTAGAGCAGATGTTTGTAGATTGGTGTATCATTAGTCCTTACAATTTATCAGACAGTGTAGAGCAGATGTTTGTAGATTGGTGTATCATTAGTCCTTACAATTTATCAGACAGTGTAGAGCAGATGTTTGTAGATTGGTGTATCATTAGTCCTTACAATTTATCAGACAGTGTAGAGCAGATGTTTGTAGATTGGTGTATCATTAGTCCTTACAATTTATCAGACAGTGTAGAGCAGATGTTTGTAGATTGGTGTATCATTAGTCCTTACAATTTATCAGACAGTGTAGAGCAGATGTTTGTAGATTGGTGTATCATTAGTCCTTACAATTTATCAGACAGTGTAGAGCAGATGTTTGTAGATTGGTGTATCATTAGTCCTTACAATTTATCAGACAGTGTAGAGCAGATGTTTGTAGATTGGTGTATCATTAGTCCTTACAATTTATCAGACAGTGTAGAGCAGATGTTTGTAGATTGGTGTATCATTAGTCCTTACAATTTATCAGACAGTGTAGAGCAGATGTTTGTAGATTGGTGTATCATTAGTCCTTACAATTTATCAGACAGTGTAGAGCAGATGTTTGTAGATTGGTGTATCATTAGTCCTTACAATTTATCAGACAGTGTAGAGCAGATGTTTGTAGATTGGTGTATCATTAGTCCTTACAATTTATCAGACAGTGTAGAGCAGATGTTTGTAGAGCAGATGTTTTGATTTGTGTATCATTAGTCCTTACAATTTATCAGACAGTGTAGAGCAGATGTTTGTAGATTGGTGTATCATTAGTCCTTACAATTTATCAGACAGTGTAGAGCAGATGTTTGTAGATTGGTGTATCATTAGTCCTTACAATTTATCAGACAGTGTAGAGCAGATGTTTGTAGATTGGTGTATCATTAGTCCTTACAATTTATCAGACAGTGTAGAGCAGATGTTTGTAGACATTGATGTTTGTATCATTAGTCCTTACAATTTATCAGACAGTGTAGAGCAGATGTTTGTAGATTGGTGTATCATTAGTCCTTACAATTTATCAGACAGTGTAGAGCAGATGTTTGTAGATTGGTGTATCATTAGTCCTTACAATTTATCAGACAGTGTAGAGCAGATGTTTGTAGATTGGTGTATCATTAGTCCTTACAATTTATCAGACAGTGTAGAGCAGATGTTTGTAGATTGGTGTATCATTAGTCCTTACAATTTATCAGACAGTGTAGAGCAGATGTTTGTAGATTGGTGTATCATTAGTCCTTACAATTTATCAGACAGTGTAGAGCAGATGTTTGTAGATTGGTGTATCATTAGTCCTTACAATTTATCAGACAGTGTAGAGCAGATGTTTGTAGATTGGTGTATCATTAGTCCTTACAATTTATCAGACAGTGTAGAGCAGATGTTTGTAGATTGGTGTATCATTAGTCCTTACAATTTATCAGACAGTGTAGAGCAGATGTTTGTAGATTGGTGTATCATTAGTCCTTACAATTTATCAGACAGTGTAGAGCAGATGTTTGTAGATTGGTGTATCATTAGTCCTTACAATTTATCAGACAGTGTAGAGCAGATGTTTGTAGATGTTTGTAGATTGGTGTATCATTAGTCCTTACAATTTATCAGACAGTGTAGAGCAGATGTTTGTAGATTGGTGTATCATTAGTCCTTACAATTTATCAGACAGTGTAGAGCAGATGTTTGTAGATTGGTGTATCATTAGTCCTTACAATTTATCAGACAGTGTAGAGCAGATGTTTGTAGATTGGTGTATCATTAGTCCTTACAATTTATCAGACAGTGTAGAGCAGATGTTTGTAGATTGGTGTATCATTAGTCCTTACAATTTATCAGACAGTGTAGAGCAGATGTTTGTAGATTGGTGTATCATTAGTCCTTACAATTTATCAGACAGTGTAGAGCAGATGTTTGTAGATTGGTGTATCATTAGTCCTTACAATTTATCAGACAGTGTAGAGCAGATGTTTGTTTGTATCATTAGTCCTTACAATTTATCAGACAGTGTAGAGCAGATGTTTGTAGATTGGTGTATCATTAGTCCTTACAATTTATCAGACAGTGTAGAGCAGATGTTCGTAGATTGGTGTATCATTAGTCCTTACAATTTATCAGACAGTGTAGAGCAGATGTTTGTAGATTGGTGTATCATTAGTCCTTACAATTTATCAGACAGTGTAGAGCAGATGTTTGTAGATTGGTGTATCATTAGTCCTTACAATTTATCAGACAGTGTAGAGCAGATGTTTGTAGATTGGTATCATTGTATAGAGCATTAGTCCTTACAATTTATCAGACAGTGTAGAGCAGATGTTTGTAGATTGGTGTATCATTAGTCCTTACAATTTATCAGACAGTGTAGAGCAGATGTTTGTAGATTGGTGTATCATTAGTCCTTACAATTTATCAGACAGTGTAGAGCAGATGTTTGTAGATTGGTGTATCATTAGTCCTTACAATTTATCAGACAGTGTAGAGCAGATGTTTGTAGATTGGTGTATCATTAGTCCTTACAATTTATCAGACAGTGTAGAGCAGATGTTTGTAGATTGGTGTATCATTAGTCCTTACAATTTATCAGACAGTGTAGAGCAGATGTTTGTAGATTTGTGTATCATTAGTCCTTACAATTTATCAGACAGTGTAGAGCAGATGTTTGTAGATTGGTGTATCATTAGTCCTTACAATTTATCAGACAGTGTAGAGCAGATGTTTGTAGATTGGTGTATCATTAGTCCTTACAATTTATCAGACAGTGTAGAGCAGATGTTTGTAGATTGGTGTATCATTAGTCCTTACAATTTATCAGACAGTGTAGAGCAGATGTTTGTAGATTGGTGTATCATTAGTCCTTACAATTTATCAGACAGTGTAGAGCAGATGTTTGTAGATTGGTGTATCATTAGTCCTTACAATTTATCAGACAGTGTAGAGCAGATGTTTGTAGATTGGTGTATCATTAGTCCTTACAATTTATCAGACAGTGTAGAGCAGATGTTTGTAGATTGGTGTATCATTAGTCCTTACAATTTATCAGACAGTGTAGAGCAGATGTTTGTAGATTGGTGTATCATTAGTCCTTACAATTTATCAGACAGTGTAGAGCAGATGTTTGTAGATTGGTGTATCATTAGTCCTTACAATTTATCAGACAGTGTAGAGCAGATGTTTGTAGATTGGTGTATCATTAGTCCTTACAATTTATCAGACAGTGTAGAGCAGATGTTTGTAGATTGGTGTATCATTAGTCCTTACAATTTATCAGACAGTAGAGCAGATGTTTGTAGATTGGTGTATCATTAGTCCTTACAATTTATCAGACAGTGTAGAGCAGATGTTTGTAGATTGGTGTATCATTAGTCCTTACAATTTATCAGACAGTGTAGAGCAGATGTTTGTAGATTGGTGTATCATTAGTCCTTACAATTTATCAGACAGTGTAGAGCAGATGTTTGTAGATTGGTGTATCATTAGTCCTTACAATTTATCAGACAGTGTAGAGCAGATGTTTGTAGATTGGTGTATCATTAGTCCTTACAATTTATCAGACAGTGTAGAGCAGATGTTTGTAGATTGGTGTATCATTAGTCCTTACAATTTATCAGACAGTGTAGAGCAGATGTTTGTAGATTGGTGTATCATTAGTCCTTACAATTTATCAGACAGTGTAGAGCAGATGTTTGTAGATTGGTGTATCATTAGTCCTTACAATTTATCAGACAGTGTAGAGCAGATGTTTGTAGATTGGTGCATTAGTCCTTACAATTTATTGTAGATTGTAGAGCAGATGTTTGTATATCATTAGTCCTTACAATTTATCAGACAGTGTAGAGCAGATGTTTGTAGATGTTTGTAGATTGTGTATCATTAGTCCTTACAATTTATCAGACAGTGTAGAGCAGATGTTTGTAGATTGGTGTATCATTAGTCCTTACAATTTATCAGACAGTGTAGAGCAGATGTTTGTAGATTGGTGTATCATTAGTCCTTACAATTTATCAGACAGTGTAGAGCAGATGTTTGTAGATTGGTGTATCATTAGTCCTTACAATTTATCAGACAGTGTAGAGCAGATGTTTGTAGATATCAGACAGTGTATCATTAGTCCTTACAATTTATCAGACAGTGTAGAGCAGATGTTTGTAGATTGGTGTATCATTAGTCCTTACAATTTATCAGACAGTGTAGAGCAGATGTTTGTAGATTGGTGTATCATTAGTCCTTACAATTTATCAGACAGTGTAGAGCAGATGTTTGTAGATTGGTGTATCATTAGTCCTTACAATTTATCAGACAGTGTAGAGCAGATGTTTGTAGATTTGTATCATTGTCCTTACAATTTATCAGACAGTGTAGAGCAGATGTTTGTAGATTGGTGTATCATTCCCTTACAATTTATCAGACAGTGTAGAGCAGATGTTTGTAGATTGGTGTATCATTAGTCCTTACAATTTATCAGACAGTGTAGAGCAGATGTTTGTAGATTGGTGTATCATTAGTCCTTACAATTTATCAGATTAGTCATTAGTCCTTACAATTTATCAGACAGTGTAGAGCAGATGTTTGTAGATTGGTGTATCATTAGTCCTTACAATTTATCAGACAGTGTAGAGCAGATGTTTGTAGATTGGTGTATCATTAGTCCTTACAATTTATCAGACAGTGTAGAGCAGATGTTTGTAGATTGGTGTATACAATTAGTCCTTACAATTTATCAGACAGTGTAGAGCAGATGTTTGTAGATTGGTGTATCATTAGTCCTTACAATTTATCAGACAGTGTAGAGCAGATGTTTGTAGATTGGTGTATCATTAGTCCTTACAATTTATCAGACAGTGTAGAGCAGATGTTTGTAGATTGGTGTATCATTAGTCCTTACAATTTATCAGACAGTGTAGAGCAGATGTTTGTAGATTGGTGTATCATTAGTCCTTACAATTTATCAGACAGTGTAGAGCAGATGTTTGTAGATTGGTGTATCATTAGTCCTTACAATTTATCAGACAGTGTAGAGCAGATGTTTGTAGATTGGTGTATCATTAGTCCTTACAATTTATCAGACAGTGTAGAGCAGATGTTTGTAGATTGGTGTATCATTAGTCCTTACAATTTATCAGACAGTGTAGAGCAGATGTTTGTAGATTGGTGTATCATTAGTCCTTACAATTTATCAGACAGTGTAGAGCAGATGTTTGTAGATTGGTGTATCATTAGTCCTTACAATTTATCAGACAGTGTAGAGCAGATGTTTGTAGATTGGTGTATCATTAGTCCTTACAATTTATCAGACAGTGTAGAGCAGATGTTTGTAGATTGACAGTGTATCATTAGTCCTTACAATTTATCAGACAGTGTAGAGCAGATGTTTGTAGATTGGTGTATCATTAGTCCTTACAATTTATCAGACAGTGTAGAGCAGATGTTTGTAGATTGGTGTATCATTAGTCCTTACAATTTATCAGACAGTGTAGAGCAGATGTTTGTAGATTGGTGTATCATTAGTCCTTACAATTTATCAGACAGTGTAGAGCAGATGTTTGTAGATTGGTGTATCATTAGTCCTTACAATTTATCAGACAGTGTAGAGCAGATGTTTGTAGAGCATTAGTCCTTACAATATCAGACAGTGTAGAGCAGATGTTTGTAGATTGGTGTATTGTATCATTAGTCCTTACAATTTATCAGACAGTGTAGAGCAGATGTTTGTAGATTGGTGTATCATTAGTCCTTACAATTTATCAGACAGTGTAGAGCAGATGTTTGTAGATTGTGTGTATCATTAGTCCTTACAATTTATCAGACAGTGTAGAGCAGATGTTTGTAGATTGGTGTATCATTAGTCCTTACAATTTATCAGACAGTGTAGAGCAGATTGTTTGTAGAGCAGATGTTTGATTGGTGTATCATTAGTCCTTACAATTTATCAGACAGTGTAGAGCAGATGTTTGTAGATTGGTGTATCATTAGTCCTTACAATTTATCAGACAGTGTAGAGCAGATGTTTGTAGATTGGTGTATCATTAGTCCTTACAATTTATCAGACAGTGTAGAGCAGATGTTTGTAGATTGGTGTATCATTAGTCCTTACAATTTATCAGACAGTGTAGAGCAGATGTTTGTAGATTGGTGTATCATTAGTCCTTACAATTTATCAGACAGTGTAGAGCAGATGTTTGTAGATTGGTGTATCATTAGTCCTTACAATTTATCAGACAGTGTAGAGCAGATGTTTGTAGATTGGTGTATCATTAGTCCTTACAATTTATCAGACAGTGTAGAGCAGATGTTTGTAGATTGGTGTATCATTAGTCCTTACAATTTATCAGACAGTGTAGAGCAGATGTTTGTAGAGCATTGGTGTATCATTAGTCCTTACAATTTATCAGACAGTGTAGAGCAGATGTTTGTAGATTGGTGTATCATTAGTCCTTACAATTTATCAGACAGTGTAGAGCAGATGTTTGTAGATTGGTGTATCATTAGTCCTTACAATTTATCAGACAGTGTAGAGCAGATGTTTGTAGAGCAGATGTTTGATTGGTGTATCATTAGTCCTTACAATTTATCAGACAGTGTAGAGCAGATGTTTGTAGATTGGTGTATCATTAGTCCTTACAATTTATCAGACAGTGTAGAGCAGATGTTTGTAGATTGGTGTATCATTAGTCCTTACAATTTATCAGACAGTGTAGAGCAGATGTTTGTAGATTGGTGTATATTAGTCCTTACAATTTATCAGACAGTGTAGAGCAGATGTTTGTAGATTGGTGTATCATTAGTCCTTACAATTTATCAGACAGTGTAGAGCAGATGTTTGTAGATTGGTGTATCATTAGTCCTTACAATTTATCAGACAGTGTAGAGCAGATGTTTGTAGATTGGTGTATCATTAGTCCTTACAATTTATCAGACAGTGTAGAGCAGATGTTTGTAGATTGGTGTATCATTAGTCCTTACAATTTATCAGACAGTGTAGAGCAGATGTTTGTAGATTGGTGTATCATTAGTCCTTACAATTTATCAGACAGTGTAGAGCAGATGTTTGTAGATGTTTGTAGATTGGTGTATCATTAGTCCTTACAATTTATCAGACAGTGTAGAGCAGATGTAGAGCAGATTTGTAGAGTGTTGTTTGTGTATCATTAGTCCTTACAATTTATCAGACAGTGTAGAGCAGATGTTTGTAGATTGGTGTATCATTAGTCCTTACAATTTATCAGACAGTGTAGAGCAGATGTTTGTAGATTGGTGTATCATTAGTCCTTACAATTTATCAGACAGTGTAGAGCAGATGTTTGTAGATTGGTGTATCATTAGTCCTTACAATTTATCAGACAGTGTAGAGCAGATGTTTGTAGATTGGTGTATCATTAGTCCTTACAATTTATCAGACAGTGTAGAGCAGATGTTTGTAGATTGGTGTATCATTAGTCCTTACAATTTATCAGACAGTGTAGAGCAGATGTTTGTAGATTGGTGTATCATTAGTCCTTACAATTTATCAGACAGTGTAGAGCAGATGTTTGTAGATGTAGATTGTGTATCATTAGTCCTTACAATTTATCAGACAGTGTAGAGCAGATGTTTGTAGATTGGTGTATCATTAGTCCTTACAATTTATCAGACAGTGTAGAGCAGATGTTTGTAGATTGGTGTATCATTAGTCCTTACAATTTATCAGACAGTGTAGAGCAGATGTTTGTAGATTGGTGTATCATTAGTCCTTACAATTTATCAGACAGTGTAGAGCAGATGTTTGTAGATTGGTGTATCATTAGTCCTTACAATTTATCAGACAGTGTAGAGCAGATGTTTGTAGATTGGTGTATCATTAGTCCTTACAATTTATCAGACAGTGTAGAGCAGATGTTTGTAGATTGGTGTATCATTAGTCCTTACAATTTATCAGACAGTGTAGAGCAGATGTTTGTAGATTGGTGTATCATTGTCCTTACAATTTATCAGACAGTGTAGAGCAGATGTTCGTAGATTGGTGTATCATTAGTCCTTACAATTTATCAGACAGTGTAGAGCAGATGTTTGTAGATTGGTGTATCATTAGTCCTTACAATTTATCAGACAGTGTAGAGCAGATGTTTGTAGATTGGTGTATCATTAGTCCTTACAATTTATCAGACAGTGTAGAGCAGATGTTTGTAGATTGGTGTATCATTAGTCCTTACAATTTATCAGACAGTGTAGAGCAGATGTTTGTAGATTGGTGTATCATTAGTCCTTACAATTTATCAGACAGTGTAGAGCAGATGTTTGTAGATTGGTGTATCATTAGTCCTTACAATTTATCAGACAGTGTAGAGCAGATGTTTGTAGATTGGTGTATCATTAGTCCTTACAATTTATCAGACAGTGTAGAGCAGATGTTTGTAGATTGGTGTATCATTAGTCCTTACAATTTATCAGACAGTGTAGAGCAGATGTTTGTAGATTGGTGTATCATTAGTCCTTACAATTTATCAGACAGTGTAGAGCAGATGTTTGTAGATTGGTGTATCATTAGTCCTTACAATTTATCAGACAGTGTAGAGCAGATGTTTGTAGATTGGTGTATCATTAGTCCTTACAATTTATCAGACAGTGTAGAGCAGATGTTTGTAGATTGGTGTATCATTAGTCCTTACAATTTATCAGACAGTGTAGAGCAGATGTTTGTAGATTGGTGTATCATTAGTCCTTACAATTTATCAGACAGTGTAGAGCAGATGTTTGTAGATTGGTGTATCATTAGTCCTTACAATTTATCAGACAGTGTAGAGCAGATGTTTGTAATATTGGTGTATCATTAGTCCTTACAATTTATCAGACAGTGTAGAGCAGATGTTTGTAGATTGGTGTATCATTAGTCCTTACAATTTATCAGACAGTGTAGAGCAGATGTTTGTAGATTGGTGTATCATTAGTCCTTACAATTTATCAGACAGTGTAGAGCAGATGTTTGTAGATTGGTGTATCATTAGTCCTTACAATTTATCAGACAGTGTAGAGCAGATGTATCATTTGTAGATTGGTGTATCATTAGTCCTTACAATTTATCAGACAGTGTAGAGCAGATGTTTGTAGATTGGTGTATCATTAGTCCTTACAATTTATCAGACAGTGTAGAGCAGATGTTTGTAGATTGGTGTATCATTAGTCCTTACAATTTATCAGACAGTGTAGAGCAGATGTTTGTAGATTGGTGTATCATTAGTCCTTACAATTTATCAGACAGTGTAGACATTGGTGTATCATTATACAGACAGTGTAGAGCAGATGTTTGTAGATTGGTGTATCATTAGTCCTTACAATTTATCAGACAGTGTAGAGCAGATGTTTGTAGATTGGTGTATCATTAGTCCTTACAATTTATCAGACAGTGTAGAGCAGATGTTTGTAGATTGGTGTATCATTAGTCCTTACAATTTATCAGACAGTGTAGAGCAGATGTTTGTAGATTGGTGTATCATTAGTCCTTACAATTTATCAGACAGTGTAGAGCAGATGTTTGTAGATTGGTGTAGTCATTAGTCCTTACAATTTATCAGACAGTGTAGAGCAGATGTTTGTAGATTAGGTGTATCATTAGTCCTTACAATTTATCAGACAGTGTAGAGCAGATGTTTGTAGATTGTGTATCATTAGTCCTTACAATTTATATAGAGCAGATGTTTTAGTCCTTACAATTTATCAGACAGTGTAGAGCAGATGTTTGTAGATTGGTGTATCATTAGTCCTTACAATTTATCAGACAGTGTAGAGCAGATGTTTGTAGATTGGTGTATCATTAGTCCTTACAATTTATCAGACAGTGTAGAGCAGATGTTTGTAGATTGGTGTATCATTAGTCCTTACAATTTATCAGACAGTGTAGAGCAGATGTTTGTAGATTGGTGTATCATTAGTCCTTACAATTTATCAGACAGTGTAGAGCAGATGTTTGTAGATTGGTGTATCATTAGTCAGATGTTTTACAATTTATCAGACACAGTGTAGAGCAGATGTTTGTAGATGGTTATTAGTCCTTACAATTTATCAGACAGTGTAGAGCAGATGTTTGTAGATTGGTGTATCATTAGTCCTTACAATTTATCAGACAGTGTAGAGCAGATGTTTGTAGATTGGTGTATCATTAGTCCTTACAATTTATCAGACAGTGTAGAGCAGATGTTTGTAGATCAGACAGTTGATGTGTATGTATTAGTCCTTACAATTTATCAGACAGTGTAGAGCAGATGTTTGTGATATTGTGTATCATTAGTCCTTACAATTTATCAGACAGTGTAGAGCAGATGTTTGTAGATTTGTGTATCATTAGTCCTTACAATTTATCAGACAGTGTAGAGCAGATGTTTGTAGATTGGTGTATTTAGTCCTTACAATTTATCAGACAGTGTAGAGCAGATGTTTTAGTCCATTAGTCCTTACAATTTATCAGACAGTGTAGAGCAGATGTTTGTAGATTGGTGTATCATTAGTCCTTACAATTTATCAGACAGTGTAGAGCAGATGTTTGTAGATTGGTGTATCATTAGTCCTTACAATTTATCAGACAGTGTAGAGCAGATGTTTGTAGATTGTATCATTAGTGTATCATTAGTCCTTACAATTTATCAGACAGTGTAGAGCAGATGTTTGTAATATTGGTGTATCATTAGTCCTTACAATTTATCAGACAGTGTAGAGCAGATGTTTGTAGATTGGTGTACATTAGTCCTTACAATTTTATCAGACAGTGTAGAGCAGATGTTTGTAAGATTGGTGTATCATTAGTCCTTACAATTTATCAGACAGTGTAGAGCAGATGTTTGTAGATTGATGTATCATTAGTCCTTACAATTTATCAGACAGATGTTTAGTATCATTAGTCCTTACAATTTATCAGACAGTGTTTGTAGATTGGTGTATCATTAGTCCTTACAATTTATCAGACAGTGTAGAGCAGATGTTTGTAGATTGGTGTATCATTAGTCCTTACAATTTATCAGACAGTGTAGAGCAGATGTTTGTAGAGTTAGAGCAGATGTTTGTAGATCATTAGTCCTTACAATTTATCAGACAGTGTAGAGCAGATGTTTGTAGATTGGTGTATCATTAGTTCTTACAATTTATCAGACAGTGAAGAGCAGATGTTTGTAGATTGGTGTATCATTAGTCCTTACAATTTATCAGACAGTGTAGAGCAGATGTTTATTAGATTGGTGTATCATTAGTCCTTACAATTTATCAGACAGTGTAGAGCAGATGTTTGTAGATTGGTGTATCATTAGTCCTTACAATTTATCAGACAGTGTAGAGCAGATGTTTGTAATATTGGTGTATCATTAGTCCTTACAATTTATCAGACAGTGTAGAGCAGATGTTTGTAGATTGGTGTATCATTAGTCCTTACAATTTAT
>NC_134831.1:97801242-97893354 GCF_004210375.1 Tachypleus tridentatus
AGGTTCTTGCAGACCTCTGGTCATCATATATATATATATATAATATGTATATATGTTTGTGTGATATTGCTGCTTTGCAACTTCCCTCTCTTCTCAACATCTCACATTGTAGTGAAAAAACTCTTGTAGTGGTATTTGATATCTGGGTCTTGACAGAGTGTCTTCCAGCATGAAGAGGCTCTCTCCACTGCTCCACAAATCACCAGTTTTCTCACAAATTGCCATCTGTATTACATGCCAGTGAAAGAGATCATAGAAAATGAAAAGTGTCCACCAATAGCATTTGCCCATTTCTTTCATGGATGGTAGCACTCAGAAGCAAGGTTCTGTTTCTCTAGAGGGAGGCCCGGCATAGCCAGGTGGGTTAAGGCGTGTGACTCGTAATCTGAGGGTTGTGGGTTCGCATCCTCGTTGCACCAAACGTGCTCGCCTTTTCAGCCGTGGGGGCGTTATAATGTTATAAGTAGCCCAAAAGTTGGTGGTTGGTGGTGATGACTAGATGCCTTCTCTCTAGTCTTACACTGCTAAATTAGGGATGGCTATTGCAGATAGCCTTCAAGTAACTTTGCACGAAATTCAAAAACAAAAAAAAAAACAAACTCTTAGAGGGTAAATATCTAGGAGTCCTATAGTGACTAGTGCCACTTGATCTCAAACACCCTAACTTGCCTGCACTTCTAATAATCTTTAATCATCTGGGCTCAACTTTGTCAAAGGCTTAGTCTTGGGGGAAGGAACATCATTAATTCTTATTTGTAGAACAGATTATATTACATCTATGGAGTTTGTAGATGCAGGTGATGACTTTGTGGCATTGGCAAAAGTCCCAAAACTAGGAGAAGATTTCCTCCATATCTCACCATTCTACTTGCAAGTCATTGCTTCAACTTCCTTTATATTGTATTCTGTATTCTACTGAAAATAACAGATCTGCTCTGCTACAGACTTGAGTAATGGGAAATGTTTAGCCATTACCCCACTTTGAAATAGCAAAATCTCCACAACAACAATATTCTTTGGTCACAGCATCATAGTTCTTTTTTTATTTCCTCTGTGATATTTTGTAGTTTAGCTTTGCGCGAAATTAAAAAAACAAACTCAAAGAAGTAAACTTCCTTTGAATATATATAATAAAAAAGCCACGTTTTCACGCGTCAAATTTGTTCACTGTCATCCAAATAGAAGAGCGTGATTTCTTCTGTCCATTATCCAGTTCGTTTACGGAAAGGACAACCAATTGTCTTGATCTCCCCCATTTTTTGTAATAAAAAATACGACTAATTGTCATTTATAAATTCGCGTTTCCTGCGTGTCAAAGAAAGGTGAGTTGAGTTGTGTACTTAATTAGCTCTCTGCGTTCAAACTGAACTTTTACACATTAACTGAGTTGGGATCTAATGCATATTACAGTTCTGTACTACAAATGTCTGTAGGACGAATTTATAGAAATAAATGTATTAATTTCTCAAGAAGCAAGTTTAAAATATTTCTCATTGTAGTAATTCAGAACCTTGTAAATCTTGTGAAAGCCTTAGGTGTAACTCGTTAGAATAAGACTCGGTTAAAGGGGTTATGTATTACGTCATGGGGACTTCCACTGTAATAACCATTATCTTCTTGAGTCAGACTGTATGATAGATATGGGGTAGGACATACTTATCATTTTGTCAGATGGCTAATCAGCTATAAAGAGAATATAAACTGTTAACATTTTTTCTCTCTTTGGAGAATTGTTCAGTCATAACTTAGTTAATTCTTTTAATTGGTAAGTTACAATGCACTTGTGGCATGTTCGTCACATGTAGCATAGAAATATCGAAACCGCTTTCCAATAGACTGATCCATTAACGTTAATGGCAAAAGCATTCTGAAAACGAGAGTTGTTTCAAGTTGCTGATGCCAGACTGAGCAAAACTAGAACTTCACTGACAATTTGTGGAATGCTATCAAACTGATTTTTTATAACATATATCGGTACCGTATGTTACCTCTCTGCTAGTTTCTCTCTGTGTAACTAAGATACCGCATCAGGTACCGTGACAGTTATTTCAGAATCTAAATTCGATTAGTATGTTACTTGAAGCTGAACCCTTATGACATACTCTTAATACTAGTATATGGGAATTCTATATATTTGTTTGTTTGTTTTAATTTCGTGCAAATCTACATGAGGACCATCTGTGCTAACCATCCCTAATTTAGCAGTGTAAGACTAGAGGGAAGGCAGCTTGTCATCACCATCTACCGCTAACTCTTGGGCTACTCTTTTACCAACGAATAGTGGGATTGACGTAACATTATAACTCACTCACGGTTGAAAGGGCGATCATGTTTGGTGTGATGGGGACTCAATCTCGCGACCCTCGGATTACGAGTCGAGTGTATTAATCACCTGGCCATGCCGGCTAAAACAGGTCAGAGACAATTAACCACTAAGCCAGGTATATTATTTGTTTGGCTATTTTATTTATTTGTTGGGCTCAGTTGATTTATCTCTTTTCTCACAGTTTCAGTTATTAAATAAGATATATTCAATAATTCCAGCGTCATTGTAATTTTAACTTTCAAGTTCTATAATATCTGATCCAAACCTGACGATACATTATTGAAACTGAGAGGAACATTTTATTTAAAAAAGATTAATAATTATTATATATATTTAAATAAATGCTATGAAAGAAAAGGTTTACATTTTGCAACTCGTTAATTTAATATCTGTGAAATGAAAAATTCGAAAGATCTGACAAAATTTTCCCATAATATTTGAATAAGCCGAAGAGATGGTACAAGAATTGCTGAATGTCGTGTATTTTAGTACTAAATTTTGTCAAGCGGTGGCGTTTATATATGTTTGGAAGATAGAAATGCTTTAAACAGCTGATGTGAGTGTCAGACAATAGTTTAGAAATAAACTCGGACGTTGTGTTAAGTATGGCTCTAGTTGTTATGGGAAAAATATAAACATGGAACGAAAGAGGTTAATTACGTTCTTTGGTACTGTAAATCTCAAGTGTAGTGTTTTTGTTTTCACTAATTTAACTTTAACTGAGTAGCTTCAACTAAGCATTACAAATGTTAAACTTCGACTGAAAATATGCTAAGTTAACTTGTACTTCTAAAGAGTTTGAAAACAAAGACAAAGTCATGGAGGTTGTCGGAGACTACGAATACAATACAAAGGACCTTATAGGACATGGGGCATTTGCTGTTGTATTTAAAGGAAGATGTAAAACGGTAAATAATATTAATTAAAAGTAATGTAATGGTCTAATTTAAGTAATAAAACTATTATAAACATTTTTGAATCAAACTTAATAATTTAGTTGAAAAGAAATAACCTGTAGCTAAGAAGTAATTTTTTTACTATTAGCGTTTCACTTTATTGTTCGAAACTTTTACGTTTTTATTTTACATGAAACCACTGAAATTGTATGCTTACATATTCATTGTTTGTTTATACTTTTATATTACGACATATTTGTTTTTATCGGCAGTAATTTGTATCAATATGTTTGATTATATAGGCCTATCGAGTTATTACTAAATTAAGTTTTATGGGAAATAAATAACATATAATTTGCCTTATTTTCTTGTTAACTTGCAGAAGGTGTGCCACATTGTGTGCTTTTGTGTTGTTTTCTGGATGAAAAAAATTCCATTAATTTAAAATCGTGAGGAACTAGAAACCAATTAACTTACGAAGTATCAGTTACGTTCGTAGCATTTATGTTTTAAAGGGTATGTTGCTTTGTCTGTGAGTTCCTTTAGAAGTGGGGTATGAACTTGACATTAATGGACTTCAAAAATTACTTAACTTGCTCCATTGTCCACATTCACTACAAATTCAAATAGACCTAAAACAAAAACCTTTTAAATCTCAATTTGTCTTGAACATGATATGTATAGCTGTATCAAGCCTTTTGAATCATTGTAATATCCTTATTTATTTGGTATTTTAATTATATTAATAAAAGGCCTGAGACTAAATACAGTATTGTATAGTCTGTCCATAAGGCTTAGCATTTCTACAAAATAGTGATAATGTCTTTCAAGTTCATATCTCTAGGAATTTAGAAATACTACTAGCATTTAAAATTTTATGAAATACTTGGGAAGACTTTAGAATGGTTAAACAACTAGAATGTAAACTAACGAGATTTAAATAGGCTTAACAATATTAAACCTTTTATTTCTAAATGTTGTGCCGATAAGTAATATACTGAAGATGTTTCAAATGCAAGTAGGTACACAAAATGTGTTTATAAGATCCTTTGTTAGCCTTTCAAGATATTTAAATATATCCCCTAACTTAAAATATTTTACTACGCAGTTTATTCTGTTAAGATAATGACAATCAAATCATTTTAAGTGTTAGAAAGAAAAGGTTCATACTAGTAGTAACTATTGGATTAACATTTTAGTTTGTTTCTTTAAAATAGTAGTTTTTTATTCACAATTAGGATGAACAATGTGTTAGTTGTGATGACAATAATTATTTCAACATTATAAAACCTTCAATAAATTCAATAACTTAGCATACTCCATTATCTCAGTTAAACTATTCCAAAAAGTTCTAACAAAGAGGTTCAAATGTTTTTTAAGACTTTTATCTTACAAGGTCTTGACGTCATAACTTGCACTATAGTCATTATTCATGTAGTGTGAGTACTTGAAATATATTGATTGTACTTCTCTTATAAGCAAAACAGTTTTGAATTCCATAGTTGCTACAGAAATGAAAAATTTAAGATGAGGGAATATTCCACTGACACCACTCCATAACAACAATTTTTTACTCTGGTTTATAAAAACAAATCAGATGCCAGAGCCAATCAGAGTACTCAACTACTTTATAAAATAGTATTAAAATCATGTATAATGGTGCGACCTAGATAAGTTTGTGGAAAAGAAACAGATAATATTTGATAATATTAAACTTTGATCCATTTATTTTGTGTGTGTGTTAGGGACAGATTTTCACATACTGCAATAGCTTAGATTCTAATGATGAACTGATAACTTTGCATATTGTTGTGCATACTATACATACATATATACACTATAATGCTTGCTTCTGTGAATTACATGTAACTTTGTTCAAAAACATGTTACACACACACACACACACACACACACAACTTAGGAGTTGTATCTACATAATTACTGCCAGAAGTAAATAATGTTGGGTATTTATTTCCCATATTTCTGGGTATATCTGATGATTCCATGCAGCAGTCAGTCCTGGTGAGAACTGAAGTACATGTACTGCAGCTCATGATATATTTTTAGTGCATGTATTTTTCATTAGGTTTAGTTCACGTTTCTATATTTTCGTACATTTCATTTTAAGTGAAACCATGAAAACACAACTGATTTTCAAAGGCTTAGAAGCTGTTATAACAATACCAGAATGAGCATGTTGATTCTCACTTTTGTTTGAAACATTCAAACAATGATCTCTTAATGTAAACAATTTCATTTATTCACAATTAATATAAAATTTAAGGTAATTTATTTTTAAGTTTATAAGTTATGTTGGCATGACAACACACTAAATTTCACAAATGTATACAAGTAGGTTCAGTTTATTAAACTTTAATGAATTTAGTAAAAATAAAAAAGGCTTGTACATTAAAAAGTGCAAGACAATATTTTCTTCACCTACTGACCTATAAAGACCTGCTCATTGTTTCTTTTACCTTGTATGCTACAGGTGCAGATAAGTTGTATTAACTGAACAACAGAGGCTTTCACTGATAACAGTTTATGATTGTGAGAGATTGTTTTTAAAATACTCTCTTATGCCTTATTTTTGATATACATTTATTTTACAATAATGTTTGGGTTTAGTGATGATGAAATTATTAGCTTTATGGCTCAAAACACAGAATAAATAAACATATTTTTGAAAGCCCATTTTCATAAATTACTGGATACAGTAAAGGAGAAATGCGAGGTCCTGGCTTCAGTGGAAGAATTGTAAATAATGCACGAGTTAACTTCTGTTTGCCGTAAAGTTTCATATTTTTCTCTGCAAGAAAGACCTGTATACTTCAAGCAAAATTTATTTCCAAAATAAATCATTGGTAAAATTATATACTATTATAAGAATAATAAAAAGCTGTTTGGGAAACTGTGTGTAATTGTTTATCTCTGTGTATTAACAAATCAAGGTGAAGAAAGTCATTGCTAAGGGTAAGAGTCATTGTATCCTTGAAGCCTAGTGTAGAGTTTAAAAATTAAAATTTTTGTGATGGGGGTGGGGCTCCCCAATATCCTTAATACCTCTTTTGAAGAAATCAAGCAGGACAAACATTGAGAATTTTTATCTTTTCTCTAACTATAAAAAATAATACAAAATAAAATGTTAGAGCTCTGTTATGGTTGTGGCTCAAAGTATTTTATAGTTTATTTCATATATACATTCTGTAATTCCTGTATATTCAGTCTTGTCTTTCTTTTACTGTCACATTTAGGTTCATTTAATTACTATAAATTTTGTTCTGTATGCTCTGCACACACACACCTTCATATATTCATTGTAATTTTGTATACATTTTGATTTTTAAGCATCTGCTTGTTTTATTTTAGGTGGTTTTAAAATTAACATTAATTCTTCAGCCTTTCCATTCAGTCTTAAGTTTTATAAATATTTTGGGGAGTTGTGGCAGTATTATATAAAATCAGTGTTTTTCATAATTTTGAGTTCAGATTTTTTGTTATTTATCAGTAGTCTGTTTACTAAATTTTGGTTACAACTGTTGATTTTGATAATTATTTTAAATATCCTTTCTTTTCCTGAATTCAATATTTTTTTAACACAATCTTTTTTCCATGTTTTTACATCTAAATGTAACAATATTATAAGACAAACATAGCATTTATTATTGAACATGAATTTGATAATAGTAGAGAGAAGATTACAAAACACTTAAGTACCCTGGAATTCTTTGAGATAAATTAATAATTGTTACGATCCTTACACGCCCTCTGTGAGAAACTTTGTTTGTCTGTAGTTTGGACTACAATGTTTATTAATTGTAGGCGTGTGATAATTGTTTTAAGAAAAGGAATATTGAAAGAGAAAACCAATGTAGAAGAAAATAAATTAGTAATACTATACGGGTTTTTCAGAGTTAGTTTTTGTTTTCCAAATTACTGACTTCTAAAACAATTGTGTTTGATACACCATATTGTTTGCCAGATTACATTCACGAAGGTTGGTTGGGTGTATTTCTGTTTAACATGAACTTGTTTTATACATTCTATACAGGTGATACAAGTGGATTCGCATCATTGTAATGATAAAAATTTGGGGTTCGATCTCCACAATGGACACGAGCAGATAACCTTTCGTTAAAATAAGATTGTCACTAAAATGTTTCTACATGTATTATACACTGAATAGCACATAATGATGTATATTTTATTTTTTACTGTTAGAGGTAACAGTAAGTAAAGGTTTTTTGTTGGTAATTAAAACTGTCTAAATATCCATAATAAAAACAATCGCTTGTCTTTATCCCAAACATTTTATTTGCAGCTATAAAATTTGTTGGAATAAAATTCAGTTTTAAGTTATCGTTGATGTTATTGTATATCACGTCTTTGTTCTTCATTTACATGTAAAATAACTTTTAGAAGGGCACCCGTAGAGAACTCTACTACGTATTATAAAACTGTGTATCAGTTCAAATACGCGTAATTTAGTGTTTGGTTTTATACACCGGATCACACGAGTGGTAACACGGAAGGAGGTAGTTCGTGTGTTGATCGCAGTGTCTTAACAAATAGACAACTATTATATGTAGTTTTGTTACCTGGTGATCGTTATTCGATAGGCCTCACTGCTGACAGAAGCGAAACGCGAAGGACAAAGGTTCGTTAGAGATAATCATAACATAATGTCCATTGTGAAACTGAAGGTTAATCATTGCCTAGACTTTACATGTGTTTTGCGCTCAACGTAGCAGGCCTTTTGTTTTTTCCGGATACAGAAACACATATTCTTGTTATTTGTTCCGCATCAAACCCAAGTTTATCGATATACTTCCAGTGTGTGCGATAAAAAACACACACAGTAAGAATCTAGGTGTAACTGTGTGCCAGCAGTCGATATATATGTGAGGGGCCGTTGTATTAAATCGGTCAGGAATAGTTTAAATGGTTGCAAGCCTACTTGACAATTCAATTTTTTTCCAACGCTCACGTGCACAGGACTCAACATTTCTGTGTAACGGTCAGTGACCTCTGAGGAATACTGCAAGGGATCGACTCAATATTGTCTTCATAATTTCTGGAATTATAATCTTTTAAGCCTTGCGACGGTTTCTTTGATAGTACTTAAATTTTAAAAACTACGCCGTTATTTAAGGACAATGGCTTTTAGGGGAAAAAAATCAGAATTTATCGAGACCTTGAACTTTTAGGAACATAAAAAAGTAGTAAGTTTTATATATGTACCCCTTCGTAACGACAGAAACTTTTGTTTCGTTAAATACGATCATTAAGTCGTCATTACGTTACAGATATAATTTAAATGACGATGACCGAAGAAGGAAACGTTGTTCGCTCTTCTATATAGTGATTTCTCTACCCATACCAGCAGTTTTTACATATATAATTTTCTCCACAAGTGGGTTTTCTCGTCATCACGGACTACTGAACAAACGTTCCAAACCTGAAATACATCATCGATTTTAGCTGCAATAAGAATATAGGCTTACACACTCATCGTGAGTGTCCTAGTGACTACCATGTTTCGACTATGAATCTGAGGGCTTTCTCTCACGGCCGGTTGCCTCAGAAACGTGGATGCGTTATAAGAGTAACAATCAAAAAACCTTATTTGCTTCAACAACAGTTGGGTGTGTGTTGTTGACCGGCTAGCCTTCTCTCTAATCTATAATTTTGATATTAGGAACTGTTATGCGTGGACAGCCCTCTGTGTAACTTTGCGCGAGATATCCGAAATAAATGGAACTTGATTTTAAACTAGTCATTGTCCAAGGACGTCTAAAGGGGTTTTAAGCTGTTATACGAGGCCTAGAAATGAGTTTACGAAATTTAAACTTCTGATTCAGATATTAAGTACAAATGTTGCATCAAACTTTATGATTGCGTTAAGTAATTATAATTTTAATTATTTTTTAAGTTATCGTAAAGAGAGGGCTTATGTAACTACTGTCGTTGGTTTATACACATGTACAAGCGCGCCGTTATAACTTTAAGTACAATTTAAAACCCACTATTCGTTGGTATAAAAAGTAGCCCAAGAGTTGGCGCGGGATGGTGATGACTAGCTGCCTTCCGTCTAGTCTTACACTGTTAAATTAGGGATAGCTAGCGCAGATAGTCCTCGAGTAGCTTTGCGCGAAATTAAAAACAAACAAACCATTTAAAAATCAGTAACTATTGTTAGTTTTTAACAGTTTAGTCTGTTTCAAAATGTTTTGCAAGTTGTCTGAAAAGTAATTTAATTAGCCGGTCGTGTCCTAGTGGTTAATGCTTCTGAAGTGTGAAATCCGATAATTCTAGCTCGAGTCTCGCCATCGAAAAAACAACAACAATTAAACAAAACCTGGTTTGCACTATGAAACCATGGTTTCGTTATAAAAATAACAATCCTCTTAGTCTCTCAGACAGATGGTAACCCAAGATTTAGCGGTGGGTGCTGTTGACCAGGTGCCTTCTCTCTATAACTAAAATTACACTTGATCATTGTGTAGTCGTCTACGGGCTCCCAACGCTAAAATCAGGGGTTCGATTTCACTTGGTGGGTTCACCAGATAGCTCAATGTGGCTTTGCTATAAGAAAACACGCACATTGTGTAGTCTTATGTGCGTATTTTAGAGCAAACATTAATCCGTTCACTGAGACTGTCACGTGTACGGGTCGGGATTTTTTTTTTTCCTATACCCTGCGGTGGTGTTGCATGTGGGATTTTGTTGGCATCGTGAGGGGGGTAGTGATGAAAAAATGAGATTGATTCATTGTTCGGTAATAACACTTGGAGAGTATTTTAAACCGTAAATAATAGCTCTTTCTTGTAATTCCGTGTAAAGAAGGAAATAGGTCCGGTCCGCCCACGTTGACAGCCACGGTGAATGGGCTAATAAACAATCAACCAAGAAAAAGCCCCAAACAAAAATTAGCCTTGAGATAAAACAAAACTAGATCACAAACAGCGTCTCAAGTTCTCTACTAATATTATACCATGGGAATGAGTCCTAGTATTAGTACCGGATGTATAGTGTGGTTAAGGTAATTATATGTTGTTTGTTTGTGTATTCCATTAAATATCAGTTTTCACTCTACTCAGTCCGTCGTTTCATAATGTTTACAAATTAAATAGTTTATAAGGTTTGTTTTTGTCTCTCTATCCTCGGTCCGGCATGGCCAGTAGTTAAGGTGGTAGACTCGCAATCTGAAGTCGTGGATTTGAATCCACATATGTTCAGCCGTGGGAGTGCTGTTATTGTGATGGTCAAGCCCAGTATTCGTTGATAAAAAAGAGTAGCTCAAGAGTTGGCGGTGGGTGATGATGACCAACTGACTTCTGTCTAGCTCTCACTGCTAAATTAGGGACAGCTAACGCAGATAGCTCTCGTGGAGGTTTAGGCAAAATTCAAACCAATTATCTCTTTCCTCTTTATTTTTGTAAGCGAAGAAAGCCTTTCGGGTTTCGTGCTGGAAGATCCGGGGTTAGAGATATGAAGATACTGAACACGTTTCACATTTCTCAGCTGTGGGTACATTTTAAAACCGACAGCAAATCCCTGTAAAGATTCGAACAAAAGCCTGTAACAGTTCAAGTTAGGAACACCTACTCCCAAACAGTAATGTTTTTGTTTTTTTAATAGTACCTCACCCTTCCAGGTCGCGTACAACGCAACCGAGTATCATCTCTACAACTGGATAGAAATCTAATGGTATTGCATGACCGTTTAGCTTTTCTGTTGCATTAGGCAGTGAGTGTCGTAGGAAGCGGCAAGGCCAGTTAGGCCCCGGCCTGACAACTTTTTCATGACCATAAATTGTGTATTACAGCTTACTTCCTGTAATTCAGTACATTATATTGTGTGTATGTGGTATTTGTAATTAAAATGGCTCAACATTCAGTGTCATATTATTAAATATTCAAAACGTTTTTGTTGTTTTTTTCTGGAAGAATGGACCCTTACCTCCCCAGAAATGTGACAATGACGTCCCTACTCAAAAGCTTTTTCCTACTGCAATGTAAAATTACATTATTGAAAATACTAATTTCCATTATTTGGGGTCAGTTAAATAATAATAAAAACAGCTTCGGAATTAACTTGCAGTCGAATTAAGAGTAAATGGGGAGGATCGCTAACTAAAGCTACGAGTTCTGTATTTTGATCTTCACTATTTATGATTTTAATGGTTGAATACTAAACAGTCGCGTTACGATCTGTTTCATGCATATCATGTTTCTCCAAGTGAAATATTAGGTATCTACATCAGGGCACGATTATCAATTTTTAAAAAGAAAGATAAAGAATAGTCCTAATGGTTAAAGTTGTACAAAATAAACTGTACGTAATTGACAGTAAATTAATATACGTAAAACCAACATCTGTTGTATCAGACACACAAACAATGTTACTTACTTTAAAGTCCAACTAAAAAGGTACGTACGCCCCCCCCCTCGCTAGTACAGCGGTATGTCTCCGGATTTACAACGCTACAATCATGGGTTCGATTCACCTAGGTTGGCTCAGCAGATAGCCCAAGGTGGCTTTGCTATGAGGAAACACACACCAACTAAAAGGTTTGAACGTTAAGATCTTGTATTCTGTTTACTTTTTTTAAAAACAAATAATAAATAACGGAATGTTATAATAAAGTGTATACTGTTGTTGTTTTCATCTTTAGGATTGAACTCTCTCTTTCTGTGTGTGTGTGTGTAAAACAAAGTACACTGAAATTTAATACGAAGCTGTGATAAATTAACAAGGCTTCTCTCAGTCTAATCGTTTAGACAATGTGAATTGGGTTACTAGAATTACTTGTATTTTCCTTTTTTTTTATCGGACAATCCAAAAGAATCCACGCAACAACAGTCTACTAGCACACTATATATATAGGGATAATACAGACAGCCATATTAAAGCAATACAAAAGTCGCCCGGATTTTCTCATCTACTTGTCATCAGAAGCCAGTTATGAAAAGCGACATGGTATCCGGTGTATATGCCGCTTTTCAGATATCCAGAGCATCCCAAAGTCAAAAACCGGGAAATAGCAAAATCAAGATTCATTAATTTCATTTGTCATTTCTTGAACAGATCTAGTTCTATCATTTAATAAAGTAAAACAGTCTGTAACTACCTATTTTATTATTATATGTGAAACTTACAAAGTTTTATATTATACTCTGTAACCTAGCAACCCACGTACGCCATCTTGTAAAAAAAAAATGAAACAATTACAAGGAAAAAGTTATTGTAAATAAGAAAGCGATATAGGTCTGGCTACTGAACTTGAATAAATAAAAGGAACCACGCAAGGGTGGGAAGTGGATGTATCACGTGATTGGCTAATGATCACAGAGCAGACTAAACTGTCTGGAACTTACATGAATAATATTCCGACATTATTGGCTTCCACATTGACCTAACACACACAATCAGAATTTCCACCAATCATAAAATGTTGCTCTATTTTAATAGTCTTAAGAAGTATTCTAAAGTTAATTAAATGAAAAGTATAGTAATTAAAGAGTCTATTTAGATATCAAGTTTTTAATAAAGTGGGTAGGTCACTAATGCAGCGATTTTGTTCTTTATCTAAAGTCGAAACAGTTTATCATGCGATGTAATCATTAGCTGAGTGTGTTTGTCTTGTATCAGAGCCACGTCGGTCTATCTGCTGTGCTCATCGAAGTAACTCGAATCCCTGATTTTAGCGTTGTAAATTCGTAGACTTATCATTCTCCCGGGTGGGGTACGTATTAACTGATCAAGTGATATGGCTACTCCCATCTCTGTCTTGTTTGGGTCCCTTTGTCATGTTCGGTAGCCAATCATACATAACTTTTTCGTTCAGCGAGATATTTCTTTCCCTATACAACATTATTTCCACTGGTACAGGTTTTTTTGTGGTAGTGTGTTCACAGTGTAAGGTACCAGTCAGTAAACTCGGTACTTTTCTATCATGCCTGGATTTCTCAATAAATAACAGGTCTGCAATTTTTTGTTTGTTTTGGAATTTCGCACAAAGCTACTCGAAGGCTATCTGTGCTAGCCGTCCCTAATTTAGCAGTGTAAGACTAGAGGGAAGGCAGCTAGTCATCACCACCCACCGCCAACTCTTGGGCTACTCTTTTACCAACGAATAGTGGGATTGACCGTCACATTATAATGCCCCCACGGCTGGGAGGGCGAGCATGTTTGGCGCGAACCCGCGACCCTCAGATTACGAAGCGCATGCCTTAACGCGCTAGGCCATGCCGGGCCCAGGTCTGCAATGGTTTTATCGTCTTTAAATTTTAACATATTCTTTACAAATTCTTGTATGGTCTATTCGAAAATGACATCCGTTTTTCTTCATTACTTGGAAATTTTTACAAAACGTCATACGTATTTGTACACAAGTGAATCATTTTTTGTTTAAATGGGGCACATTTTGTTATGCTTAAAATGCTGACAACCATTGGCTATAGATTTCTCTAAGCCAATCACGATGCGAGTTTTATCGATCGATCTAGAACACGCGAAAACCACATCACTAGTATATAAACGGTTAACATGGCCCCATGTTTCATTTCTGGATAGTATTTGTTCGTACGTGCTCCTTGGTATTATTTCTTTAATGTTATTTATTCGTCGCTATGGCAACAAGAGGTTTTATAAATGCCCCATATTATAATAATTTTTTTATATAATTTGAACTAAGTAAGAGACTGACCTTATTTACCATTGAAAATTAATTGATTGTTGGATTCGTATGTAACAACCCTTCTGGCGCAAAATAATTCATACATTGAGATCGAGACTTCAGTATATGGATATATTTTCAACTGAATGGAAGTAAATAACAATGAAATATGAATCACCTTAGTGAAACCATTATTATGTCGTATCCCATCTGGTCTGTTGATCCCTGGTTTTAGGGAAGAGACCTTAGTGACACTAAATGGAGTAGATATAGCACAGTTTACATTGTTTTATCTTTTATTTTACTCGTATGTTCTTATACTTACTGGCAGGCTCGGCATGGCCAGGTGGTTAAGATATTTTATAAGAATAGTTATATTTCACTTATTGTTGACATTTTCGTGTGTCACGTGTTTTTCTACAACACAAACACGAGCATTGTTAATTTCTCTAGTTCATTTTTACAGAAACGTTACGACAAAGACCTAGGTTTTAGTAAAAAGATTATAGGGAAACGACCTTTCAGTTACAAATAGTTGTAAAGAAACGTTTCGTTTTAACCGACAGTTTCGTCTTTGGTTGGTACATACAATCTGTAAATACCTCTAGAATGTACTACAAATTTTGAAGGACAACAGAAATCTAGATTTTGATAAGTGTTGTAATATTGTTGTAAGGACAACATAAGATAATTTTACAGTAATGTAAAAAGTGTGACTTTTTATATAAGTGTACCCTCGTTTGACGTATTCCATTTCTCATATTTTTATTGTTCTATATCTAGGTTCAGTTAGCATCACAAAATAGCTAATACTGAAGTTATAAAAACCTTTTGAGACAGTGTAAATACTCATATTTCGCAATGATTTGCGTTTATCTTTAGTAAACTACCAGTCTTACATAAAGTAAAAGTGATTATGCCATATTTTATTTTTCAATTACGTTAAAAGAAGCACAAATAAACGTATGTTAGTTTATGAGAACGCGTGATAAATAGGATATAAAATATTGTATGTGATTGGTTGATTTACGAAATATGGCACGAGAGAAATAGTACTGATTGGTTGGTTTATTACAAGTGATAACTAAACATGGCACGTACATTATTCTAGAAATACGTCAACACAAATTAGTATGGAGCTAAATTACATATTTGTTTACCATATTTTTAGACTTCTTATTTTTTAAGTGTTTTGACCGTCTGGTTTCTTCAGTATTTTTGTCTGTCATTACTATACCTTACGAACGTGTGAAGGCTTAACGGACAATCTCAATGTTCTTTATTTTTGACACGAAGTTTTATTTTTCCTCAAACTTTTCGAAAAGAAAAGTAATTCTGATGCAAGACTTTACGTTTTCTTCTAGTGTTTAATACTATCACTTGGTCATTGATTGTTCATCTGTTTCTTTGTCTAATTACAATAACAGCTTTAGGAGATTTGTGGTTTTACGATGGAGTATTGTTTTATAATAGCCCATGGCCTACAGTAGTTTCATTGTGATTTTTGTAAGGTTGAAACGCTCTTCTGTTATTTCGTACGCGACTGAAAGTAAGAATGTTTGCACATAGTTTTAATTAATATAATTACTTTTTCCGTACCACATTTAATATAAGTATTCTAACAGTAATAGAATAGATGTTTAATATATAATCATTCCAACAATACTATAAGTCGTACGGTAGAACACCACGTGAATCCCGAACATTTTAACAATTGTTATTGCCAGTTGATGCTATAAGTAATCATTGGCTGTGGTTATTGAAACATAGGTGATAGATTGGGCTTGTTAGCCAAGCCTAACACAAACTGAATATTGATAGCGCTGAACTAGCTGTTTAGCAGTAACAAACTGGATGAATGAAATCATCCACTGATTTCTTTTAAATTAACACATTGCAATCTAACTCTTCTCATATACGTATGATTGAAAGTGTTTAACTTTGGAGGAAACTCTAGAGATTAAAAGTTAGTTCGTTATATCACTTTTAAATTTTGTTTGCTTGTTGTGAATATCCAGCAAAGCTTTACAAGAGGGTTGTCTGCGCTATCCGTCCCTAATTTAGCAGTGAAAGGGAAGACAGCTAGTCATCAACACCTACCGCCGGTTCTTGGGCTACTATTTTACAAACAAATAGTGGGAGTAACCGTAACATTATAACGCCCTCATGGCTGAAAGATCGAGTATGTTTGGTGTGACGAGGAGTCGAATCCGCGATCTTCAGGTTGCGAGTCGAGCGCCCTAATCACCTAGCCATGCCGGGCGCACTTTAAATTTTATCTGTCGAGGTAACAAAAAAATATGTAAACAACTTTAATTAATCAGTGGTTCCTAAACGTATTCGTGGTGTGCCCCCTTTGTCTACAAATACCACCTCGTGGTGTGCCCCCTTTGTCTACAAATACCACCTCGTGGTGTGCCTCCTTTGTCTATAAATACAACCTCGTAGTGTGCCCCCCTTTGTCTATAAGCCACCATCCCCAACTATATATATAATAAAAAGATTTAGAGAAATTGTTACAATAATAATAATAATAAAAACAGTGGGTAAAATTCTGCTGTTAGTCACCGGTACAAGTACCGAGAAATACTTTTTAATGCGGTACTAGTACCGGGACTTACTTGAACTCCCTTATCATATTTTAGGCCCGACGTGGCCAGGTGGTTAAGGCACTCGACTCGTAATCCGAGGGTCACACCAAACATGCTCGCTCTTTCAGCCGTAAGGGCCTTATAATGTTACAGTCAATTCCACTATTCGTTGGTAAAGAGTAGCCCAAAAGTTGGCAATTGGTGGTGATGGCTAGCTACCTTCCTTCTAGTCTTACACTACTAAATTAGGGAGGGCTAGCGCAAATAGCTCTCGTGTAGCTTTGCGCGAAATTCAAAACAAAGAATTATCGTATTTCGTGTTTATATATAGATTTCTTTTCCTTTTACAAACATCTGTTTGTTTTGAGAATGTATCCCTCTTAATAACGACAACGCTTTATTAAACTTTTGTTAGTGAAATATGTGGAGAAGGGAGTTTAATTGATTACTAATTAAGTATAAAAATTATGTCGCGTGAATTGAAGCGTGTGGAACGGAAAGTGTGACGTAACACTTTCGACACGATCTCAGTTACTCAAACGTGGTTATCGGCTGGTGATCGGGGTTCCCAAACTTGTTTTACCTGTGGAGCTTCACATCAGAAAGAAAAAAAATATTCCGGGCTTCAATAAAAACACACTTAAAATAGAAACAATCGGTCAAAGTTTACTTCAAGCTTTAGAATATAAATTTATTTATTAATTTTTTTCGTTAAATATTAATAACTTCTACTTGTTCAAAAATGTCTTGCAAAATTTGTATCGGTAAAAGTACTGTGTACTTGTTTATTCATTAATGGCTCAAATGGGCTTGCTTTCGTTCACAAAGTAGTTATATATTTGGAGTTATTGTTGTTACCCGTAAGCGTAAATCATCTTCAATGTTTATCCTGTTTCTAAATTTGGTGTTTGTAGTTGTATACAGAGAAAATGTTTGCTCACAAAGATATGTTGTTGGAAAACGCATCAAATTTTCAAAGCTGTGTTGTTTCAGGGTATTCCATGACCATTAAATCCAAAATTGTGTAATTTCTTCCTGATGAAATTTTATTTTTAGGGTGTAATCAGTTGAAATTTCTATAAGCTGTTCTTTGTCTTTCAAAGACAAGTCGTTAATATTTACAAAGTCCACAAAGGGATTTTGAATCCACAATAATTTTTCACAATGAGGAGGAAGTTTTCCCTAATAGCTCTTTCTATACAAACCAGATGTGGGCTACAAAACAAATTTTTGTATCTTCACTTAAGGAAATTTCATTCGTAAGTAAAATAAACCAGTGAGATTTTCAAATCAATCAATAAGTATAGATTCACCCTAAAGTTTCAGCTTACGTTGAAGCGCTTCCATTTTACTCTGAGCTTTGAAGTACGTTACCCTGCATTGTAACATTCACTTCATTTAGATAGGTTATTACGTCAGAAAGGTAAGCCACTTTCTGTATCCAGTATTTGTCCCCTAATTTGTATACAAGTTCAAATTGGCATTCGGATAAAAACAAACTTGTCTCCTCGCGCAGTTCGTAAGACCGAGCAAGCACTTTTACCCAAGAAAGCCATTGGACATCAGTTTCAAGCAGCAAATTTTTATAGAAATTTTCCGTATCCTCACAGAGTAAACCGTAGATCCTCACATTGAGTGGTCTTGATCTTATAAAATTAACTATTTTTATGACATCACCCAATATCTCTTTTAAGTCTTCTGGCATTCGTTTCATTGCAAGTGCATGACGATGAAGACAGCAGTGGATACTCTCGATATCTGGGTTTTCCTTTTTTCTGCGTGCCACTGCGCCTGAAAATTTTCCAATCATAGCTACAGCCTCATCAGTGCAAATACTTGAGCAAAGCTGTCATTGAATATCGTGTTCTTCATAAATAAATCGATCAGTTTTTAATAATTTCTTCAAGTGTTGTTTGAGTAGGCAAAGGTTTGCAAATTAACATGTCTTCTTCAAAATTAGCTTTGTGAACGTAGCGAATAAACACAAGCAACATCGCATAACCTGCGACATCTGCTGATTCATCCATCTGATGCGAAAAAGTTGGACTCGCTTTTACTCGCCTTATTAACTCAGTTGGACAATTTGCTGACATATCCTTGGTTCTTTGAGAAACCGAGTTGTCAGAAAGAGGCACAGAGTTAATGTTTTTGAGAAATTTCTCACCAATCATGCACTGTACTAAATCTTTTGCGCATGGTTTTATCAAATCTTCTGCAATTATAAGAGCTTAACCTGCTTTTGCAATACGGTAACTAACGCGATATGAAGCAGTAAGAGCGCCTTTGGTGTCCTGATGGACAAACGAACGAAATGTAGCTTTCCTTGCATGTAATTAAACACTTTCTTTGGAAATACTTGGAAGTTGGATTTTTTTTTTAATTGGGAGTGTTTGGTTTCTAGATGCAGTTTGAACTTTGCTGGATACAAACTACTGCTACTCAACAGTGTTCCACACACAACACACTAGGTCCATCTTCATTACCTGTCCATGTAAAACTATATTCAATAAAACTTTTCTTTCTTGTTTCAGTGCTTATTGCGTCATCCTGTTTTGAAGTGTTTGAACACGACGATAACACTGATGAATTCGTATTAGGCCTTGGAAGATTTTTACTCGTATCAGATTCATTACTGATATTCAGCCACTTATCCATTATAAGGGTAACGACTAATTATTAATTTGTCTAAAAACGTATTTTTACATCTTTTGGCACTTCAAAAGTATTTTCACGGACACAAAATAGCATCTTAATGAAAACTCGTTCAAGCACTTGAGTTTTATTATCGTACAACGACATGCTGACCTGAGATCAGTGTTGTCATAACGAATTCAGAAATAGAGATTTGTGGAAAAAAGAATAGGCCGCTAAATAATGTTTTCTAAGGAAAAGGATGACATATTATTTTAAAATTTTTAAACAGAAATTTTAAGCCAAATGTGACGTGCATCTGGATCTTGAACGAAATGAAACATGACGTCATGTGGGCGTATGACGTCATAGACCTCATTGGTACAAAGTTTGTATACTTAATCTGACAATTACCAGTCGTACGTATCATAAAAATCATTATACTTTATATAAATATACTTTAAAATTGAACAATTGATAGTGCATCTAATTTTATTATAATGTTTCAAATTTGGACAAGTTTCAGATGACGTCATGTTTCATTTCATAAGAGATTTAGCCGCTATTCCTGATCTGTCTTTTAAAAGACAGCATCACACAACCCAGGGTTGACTGATGTTTTGTACGAAAATATTAAAAGGCCCAAAACGCGATAAACGTGTCATTTTAAAGATGTATTTTACTTTTTTGTACAGCGTATCCTGATTCAATTTTATAGTTTTAGAAAAAATATTAACATTCTAAAATTACCTCGCGGAGCCCCAGATAATTTCCCAAGGTCTTCGCGGAGCATAGTTTGAAAAACCATGAACTAATTAATCACAGACTGTTCCAGTCTGTTATGTTCTTCTGTCGTATATTTCACCAACAAAGGAAATTTCATTTTTCAGAGATATTAAAGTGTGATGTTTTTTTAAAGAATTATCATAAATTCATTTATTTTGATCAAATCGGGTAAGATGTGGTAAAAATGATTTTCTTTCTGTAAATTGTACGAAAAATTAAATTTATTTCCGGGGTTCCAGCGATTCCAGTTCGCTGACTCAGGGGTTGCGATTAGTACTCTGGATAGCAGTATTTTTTCTGGCTCTTTAAACAGTTTAATCTTTAAAAAGTATGATTTAAAGTCACTGCTATAAAGAATCTATTAAAAAATGAAAACCGTCTTCAACTTTCTGTAACATTGTAAGGAGGAAGCCACAAAGTAAGGTATTCTAAAAGAACACCAGCAACTTTCGTGTTGGTTTATCTCGGCAGGAAAGGTAAACTCGTACATCACCGCAGCTACTACGTACGTTGTATGCCTCGTGCTTTGTTTTACGTCACATGAAAGCCTACTTTGTAATGGATGTTTTCGCATGCTCGGCACACATCTACGAGTGCAATCAGTTAATTATCAGTATACACAAAATGAAGTAAGATTAGCAGCGCGGTTCATTATCAACCAAAACAGATAACGGTTATATGAATCCATAATAATGAATTATTTTTTACAAGGTTCCTCACTTAATTGGTGTGCGACTTAATATATTGAATCACCACGATTGCTGGACTTAAGTGCTCGTTGTACATTTGTGATTGGTAGACTTAGTCTTAGAGGGAAAACAGCAAAATAACGTTTTTAATTAAATAAAGGTTTACCAGTGGTTTCAGTGTTTCATGTTTGTTTATTTTTATAACCCTTATGTTGTTGGTATACGGAGGTCAAACTATGGCACCTTTGAATTTCAACTTTATAAGAATTAAACAAGATTATACATGTCTATTAAAACATTACTTGTATGATTTAGAATATTATCGTATTTAAAAGTTTGGTTCATGTGAGTAATCACGGTTTTCCTTTTCAGAAACATGATTTGACAGTGGCAATAAAAAGTATAACGAAGAAAAATTTGGCAAAATCTCAGAATCTTCTGGCGAAAGAAATCAAAATACTGAAGGTTTGTATGTCCATCACTTAAATCTTGGTGTGACGTCACCCCAACTTGTGTTTCGTGTGTTAGGTATATATATATATATATCATGTGATTGGTCATTCATATATTACCGTCATCGCATTTCCTTTTATAGAAACAAGAACATCCATTTACATTGTCAATGAAAACGAAAAGTCATTCTAACCACAAGGAGGTCTAGCGTGGCAAGTGTTCCACTGTGTACCGAAGGGTCTCAGGTTTGCGTCTCGCTCTCCACAATCGCGCCTTGCACTTTGATGCCGAGTGTGGTACAAGAGAAAATTAAATCCCGTAATGGGCAAACGCTTTCAGCCAGCGTGCGTCTAAATGCCTCGGGCATTAGTCACAATTTCAAACGATTATATTACATATATAAACCTCGTGGCTTTGCGCAGATATCGGAAACTAATGGTTATTGACCACTAAAGTTTATGTATATTTTGTGACCAGTCGTTTGTCTTATTAGAATCGGTACAGATTAAGTTTTCGGATCCCTTGCCCACGTCTCGAAAATATATCAATTATTGTACCATTTGATTTTATTTATTTGTCATTGAGATTGTTAGAAAGTATTAGTTTTGTTGTTGTTTAAGTAGTTATTTTTAATTCCTGGGAAAATATTTAATAGTAATATATATGGGT
The DNA here is from genome assembly GCF_004210375.1 of Tachypleus tridentatus. Taxonomy (NCBI): domain Eukaryota; kingdom Metazoa; phylum Arthropoda; class Merostomata; order Xiphosura; family Limulidae; genus Tachypleus; species Tachypleus tridentatus. Next base: position 97,822,965 of record NC_134831.1, read on the forward strand.
CATTCTGTGCCAACTCACCTAAGACTTCTCAGTTCAAGGGCCTGCCATGGCCTGGGAGTTATGGCACTCGACTCGTAATCTGAGGGTCTTGGGCTCGAATCCCCGTCAAACCAAACATGCTCACCCTTTCAACCGTGGGTGCGTTATAACGATACTGTCAACCCCACTATTTGTTGGTAAAGAGTAGCCCAAGAGTTGTCGGTGGATGGTGATGACTAGCTGCCTTCCCTCTAGTTTTTCTCTGTTAAATTAGGGACGGCTAGTGCAGATAGCCCTCATGTAGCTTTGCGCGAAATTCAAAAACCAAACCTTTTCAATTAATAAAAACATATAGCAGCTACTTGGTGGTGGTCACAAGTTCTCCACATATGAGCTGATCACTCTGTCAACATGTTTTCTTAGTCTGCATAAAAAAATCTCACTCACCCAAATAGTTGTTTTCTTAACTTTAGTTGTTTTTTTTACGTTTAAAAGTTAATTGTTATAACAACGGCTTGTTTCAATATATTGTTAATGTTTAGTTCATGCACAGGAGTCCTAAAGGTTATTCCTGATAATCCAACAACGCTGGATTATCCTAAGATAAGAAGAAGAGATTAAGAGAAACGTTTTAAGATAAATATCGCTACGTAACAAGGTCCTCACAATATGAGGCAACAGTGATAAAATGTTGTTGTCAAACATGAAACTGTTTGTAAACAGCCGAGATCGGGTGATTCGCGCTCAGCCAGTGTTTCGCAAGGTCAACCAGCTGTGGTGAACTCTTTCTTTGAAAGGGAGTGAAAGGGCTGCTCTTGGCAGTCGGAGAAAGTGGGTCATGGTAAATGTAACTAATTTAGTGAACCATGTTAACCGTGAACCACGAGGTTAAATGATGAAATGTTCCATTAATATCAGAAGCATGCGACAAGGCTTCCTTGAAATGGTCGAACAGCTGCGTTTCGTGTGCGTAAATTAATATAGAAAAACATCGACAACTTATCGTATGACTTTGGGGACTGAAGTAGTCATGGAAACTGTCATAGGAATGTAAATTAAGTTTGTGCTTTGAATATTATAAATAAAGAATATAACATATTTTTCACATTAAATTATACGACAAGATTCACTGAATCAGCCACTAGAAGGTTCTGTACTTAAATAAAATAAAACTAATTATAAAAACTTTATAACATCAGTAGTGTTACCAGTTGTTGCCCTGTCTAAAAGAACGTAAAGTGTCTCCCTCTATTTTCCTCTGCGTTGTCTTACATTCTTACAAAAAAATTCCACCTTAGAGCTAAGATGTCTTGCCGTTAAGCTAAAAAAACCAGCTCTAGACCAAAAGATTAGATCACTGTCAATACACCTTTAGTTGTGAATAATGAGTAGAGTATGAACTTTAGATCATAAATATGACGAAAATATATGTTAGAACAAGAGAAGCTCTAATGAGGTTTGCACTCCAAGATGATGTATATACTGAATAATTAATCTTTGTTCCTATTAACCTCGACACAATTTGTTGGTCTAACATATTTATTAAAATACTTCTACCATCTGTTTACTTATTTTTACATTTTTTTGTGCTTTCCTGGTGACGAGAAACCAATACGAGCTGTCTTGAATACATTTTTCTTCTGCATTGCTTTAACATTGTTTCTAACCTAACTATGTTGATACAACATTCCCACATTATAGGTGTCACCCTGTTTATTGTTTTTTCTAAGATGATTCTCTACAATATGAAAGTAATGGAGTTTGATGACATGAGTTATTTTGTTTATTTTATCTATTTGGAGTGAGAACACACAAGTTGATAAAACACAAATAACAAAACTAGTATCTGTTTATTAGATGTGAAGGAAGGTATGTCAGTCTAGTACTAGTTGGAGGTAGCACCGGAAAAGTTGATAAAACACAAATAACAAAACTAGTATCTGTTTATTAGACATGAAGGAAGGTATGTCAGTCTAGTACTAGTTGGAGGTAGCACCAGAAAAGTTGATAAAACACAAATAATAAAACCAGTATCTGTTTATTAGACATGAAGGAAGGTATGTCAGTCTAGTACTAGTTGGAGGTAGCACCAGAAAAGTTGATAAAACACAAATAACAAAACTAGTATCTGTTTATTAGACATGAAGGAAGGTATGTCAGTGTAGTACTAGTTGGAGGTAGCACCAGAAAAGTTGATAAAACACAAATAACAAAACTAGTATCTGTTTATTAGACATGAAGGAAGGTATGTCAGTCTAGTACTAGTTGGAGGTAGCACCAGAAAAGTTGATAAAACACAAATAATAAAACCAGTATCTGTTTATTAGACATGAAGGAAGGTATGTCAGTCTAGTACTAGTTGGAGGTAGCACCAGAAAAGTTGATAAAACACAAATAATAAAACCAGTATCTGTTTATTAGACATGAAGGAAGGTATGTCAGTCTAGTACTAGTTGGAGGTAGCACCAGAAAAGTTGATAAAACACAAATAACAAAACTAGTATCTGTTTATTAGACATGAAGGAAGGTATGTCAGTCTAGTACTAGTTGGAGGTAGCACCAGAAAAGTTGATAAAACACAAATAACAAAACCAGTATCTGTTTATTAGATGTGAAGGAAGGTATGTCAGTCTAGTACTAGTTGGAGGTAGCACCAGAAAAGTTGATAAAACACAAATAACAAAACTAATATCTGTTTATTAGACATGAAGGAAGGTATGTCAGTCTAGTACTAGTTGGAGGTAGCACCAGAAAAGTTGATAAAACACAAATAACAAAACCAGTATCTGTTTATTAGATGTGAAGGAAGGTATGTCAGTCTAGTACTAGTTGGAGGTAGCACCAGAAAAGTTGATAAAACACAAATAACAAAACTAGTATCTGTTTATTAGACATGAAGGAAGGTATGTCAGTCTAGTACTAGTTGGAGGTAGCACCAGAAAAGTTGATAAAACACAAATAATAAAACTAGTATCTGTTTATTAGACATGAAGAAAGGTCTGATCTATCTTTGTAAATTGTTGAAGTTATCGGGTTTCTTAAATTCACCCTAAATATGTAACATACAATTCATCTTTGTAAATTGTTGAAGTTATCGGGTTTCTTAAAGTCGCCCTAGACATGTAACATACAATCCATCTTTGGAAATTGTTGAAGTTATTGGGTTTGTTAAATTCACCCTACATATGTAACATACAATCTATCTTTGTTAAATTCACCCTACATATGTAACATACAATCTATCTTTGTAAATTGTTGAAGTTATTGGGTTTGTTAAATTCACCCTACATATGTAACATACAATCTATCTTTGTTAAATTCACCCTACATATGTAACATACAATCTATCTTTGTTAAATTCACCCTACATATGTAACATACAATTCATCTTTGTAAATTGTTGAAGTTATTGGGTTTGTTAAATTCACCCTACATATGTAACATACAATTTAAAGGAGTGTATTGCTGATAAACTTGTAAATTTTGCCCTTGAACATCGATATAGAGGGAGTGGCTTTTACGCTCGTTGATTTGGAAGATGTGAAAATTATAGTATTACATCATATTTAAAGGACCTGGGACAACCTCACCTGTGAGGTTAAGGAAGTGGGTAGCAAATGTTACCAGGGCGTATATTGTTCTGAGGATAAGTCTAGTAGAGTAGGTAGCGTTGATTTCTATTTAAACTGACTAGATTAGTATACTGCGTTTAGCACAGAAACGTTTTCAGTAAATGTTATTGAATATACTATTTAATTAATTGTTTTGCTGTAAGCTGTTAAACGCATGATTATTGTAAAATATATTCGTCATTAAGCCTAATAAATAAAACAATTGTCACCATAAATGGTAACTTTAAGTAGTAAATTCTGGTTTTAAAAAGAATTATTATATGTTAAATATAATTCAATTTATTTTATGAATTACAGTCTTTTGTTTGTGAACACAGAACATATATTTTTAAGTCAAAGAAAATGAATTTTTTATTGTGGTTTTAAAAAATAATTTGATTTTATTTTAAATTATTACAACTAGAATTTCTGAGGATAGAATAGTATGTCATGTAAAGGTCACATTTTTATTGGTTGTTTTCGCAGTAAATATCATCAGGAAAATTCCACGACATCCAGTGTATTAAAAATATCCTTCACACATCACATACTCAACGATGCCTACCGAAATCTATTGATATTAAGCAGAAAATTTAATATTATTGAAATTATGTTGCTTATTGATATAAATTAAAACATTTTTCATTCTTGATTAATTTTATATTTCATCTACTAAACTGGGAAAGAGCTGTTTTAAAAATGTTGTATTTTTGTAGATTGATTATGATGAAACTTAGAACGATTTTCTTTCAGGAACTGGCCGAGTTACATCACGAAAATGTTGTCGCACTTTTGGAATGTAAGGTACGATTTTAAAAATCAAAAAGAAATTTAAAACTAACTTGTAAAATAGACCAATAGTTAGAGAAACACGTCATTAAGCAAGTTTGAACGAACAATGGTAATTTGTATTCCACTGATTTTTGATGACATTGTATTAAATATATTAACGTAAGTTATATGTGTATATATATTGAGTCAAAATAATCACATTAAGTATTGTGTGTTAAGGGTAGTAACTTGAAGACTATTAAATTAGTCAAATTAATGTCATTTGACGACTAAATATACGCAAACTTTAGTCATGGTTTTCAGTAAGAGTTCGATCTGTGTGAGTATTAGTGAAATTTTAGGCTATTAAATTTGTAATTTCCTTAAAAGTAACGAATAAAAAAACAATTTTCTATTAAATCTAAATTTAAGATTGACAGTTACAACATCATATTTATCCCTCACTCCCAGTGCTTCACAACCGAGTACGATTGGATCGAACACTCGAATCGCAATATGAGAGTCGTGGGATTAAAACCCTTTCCGGAGGATGCTCGCCCTTTTAACGTTGAGGGCTTATAATCTATACCTTTCGCACTTTTCGCTGGTTAGCGGTTTGAGGAGTTGACTAGTTGCCTTCTCTCTATCACTACTAAATCAGGACGTCTAGCGCAGATAGCTTCCGAGAGGCTTTGCGCGAAGTTCAAGAAATAAACTAGCAAGCAACTGAGCTCGTTTTGTTTTTCAATGTTATGTGTGGACGTCAAGATTAAAACGAAAAGAATTCCAATTGCTGTCATTATTTCCTGTAGAAACGCAAGAACATTCAAGGTAAAAAAGAAAACTTAACTCAAAAAATAGTTGTTTGAAATATCAAAGCTAGTAATTATTTAGACGTAATGTTCCAGAAAGAGGTGTGCAGGACTGGCGGGCGAAACGTTAGAGGGACTTGCTGGCTCTTCAACTTCAGTGAAGAAACTTCAATCTGTTGACATATTGGATGAAACATCCACATCCCAACACAGTGAACTCCTCTTACATTCAAAGGCAATTGGGGATACACCTATTGAGGTTACTCCCCGTGTTACTTTGAATTCTTCACGAGGAGTCATTGTTGAGAGGGATTTGAAGAACATCCCAGAGTCAGATTCTCGCTGGTTTCTCCACCCAAGGAGTTTCTGCAGTGACAGGTATCTCTACTCACAAAGATAGAATTATGATGCCGACCAATGTTCTCATTTTAACATTTACATCATCACGTCCACCTACACCTTTGTGAACATTAACTGAAACAAGATGGAAAATTACGATTTTTTTCACTTTTTTGCGTTTTATTTCTTATAATTCAAAAATTACTCGCAAATTAATACATGATATGACCACTTTTCGTAAGTATCCCACACTCTCGCACCACATCGCTTTCCAACAGGCCCGTGCACGTTCTTTGCCGGTAAGTCGTCAAAGCCAGAAGAAATCTTGGATTAAGTTTACAACCAGCATATTTTCTACTACCAGTTCCAAAGTCACATGGGACAAGATTCAAAAGGTCAGTGGAAATATAATTCTGTCCCCCCTTGGTCTTACTCAGATGGCCAGGAAGTAGCTGATACTCTAGGTGAAAGCTATTTTTGGGTATTTAGCACTTCTTCTTCTTCCTCAACCTTCTTAGTCACCAAAACTCGAACAGAGAGATCACCTCTTTCCTTTCGAGCTGACTATCTCTCTGACTATAATCGTCCCTTTACACTGGTGGAACACAAAGTGGCCCTTCATTGGTCAAGCAGTACATCAGTCGGACCTGATGATGAACACTATGAAATGCTGCACCATTTATCTCTTGCTTCTCTTCTGATTGTTTTTTAACTGGATCTTGCAGGAGAATATCTTTCCTGATGCCTGGCGCCAGGCTATTGTCCTACCTTTCTCTAAGCCTGGGAAGTATCCCAAGATTCCTTCAAACTACTGTCCTGTTGCTTCGACGAGCTGTCTCTGTAAGAACTTAGAGAGGATGGTTAATGCTCATCATGTTTTGTTCCTCGAATCAACCAACCTCCTCTCGCTCACCCAGTGTGGGTTGCGACGACAGCGCTTCAACATGGACCACCTGAATCGACTTGAAACATCAATCAGAGGAGCCTTTCTCAAACGACAACATCTTGTATCAATATTCTTTAACATTGAGGAGGCTTATGATACAACATGGAGGTGTGGTATTTTGCGAGACCTCCATATATACGGTTTACGTGGCCATTTGCCCATTTTTATATAATTTTTTTAATGGGCAGGCGATTCCAAGTTCGTGTGGATTCGACACTTTCCCGTTCTTTTCTGTAGGAATTTGGAGTCCCTCAAGGTTGTGTTTTGAGTGTCACACTTTTCAGTATAAAAATTAATGCCATCACTGAACAATTCCCTCTCACTGTTGTAAAAGAGCTCTATGTTGACTTTCCTGTCAGTCATCGAACATGAGGTATATTGAGAGGCAGCTACAGACTGCCCTCAATTGTTTACTGAAGTGAACCACAGCACATAGCTTTACCTTCTCTCTCTCTATAATCGTTTGCATATACTTTTGCCATCAACAGAGTTTTTTACCCTGATCCTGAACTCTATATCGGTGAAGTTGTGCTGCCTGTGGTCTCTGAGACTAAGTTCTTGGGGCTTATCTTTGACTGTAAGCTAACCTTTATATACCACACATCAAGCAGCTATGGGTCAAATCTACAAGAGCACTGAAGATCCTCTGTGTCCTCTCTTCCACTACCTGGGGAGCAGATCGATGTTCTATGTTAAAGATATATCGTGCTCTTATTCGAACGAAACTCGACTATGGTTCACTGGTCTATGGCTCTACCAGACTATCGGCTTTAAAGATGCTAGACCCCATTCATCATCAAGGACTTTTAGCTCTGCACTTCCCCAGTTCAGAACTTATACATAGTCTCATGAACCTTCTTTGCACCTCTGCCGTTTGCAACTGTCTTTACTATATGCTTTGATACTTCGTTCCTTACCAAAGCATCCCTCCTGGGGTTGTATTTTCCTTCCTCGGTGGGCCATTCTTTTTCAGACAAGATGATCTGCCATTGCTCCTTTTGACCTTTGTATCCAGGCGCAGTTGGATGAATTGGGTCTGTTATTGGATAACGTTGCTGTAACCACTGGTCAGCCCATCCCACCGAGTCTTATTACAGTCCCCCAAATGTGAGCTATCTTTACGTCATCTGAGTAAAGCAGACACCCCTCATTGGAAATACTGTCTGCTATTTGCTGAACATCTTTCGAACCATCCTTCCATTCCTATTTATACAGATGGTTCGAAATCAGGTGACTGTGTGGGCTCTGCCATGGTTTGTTGTGGTTTGGTGGTTGTGCGCAGAATCCTCTCTACAGTTTCTGTGTTCACTGCTGAACTGTATGCCATTTCTCTTGCCCTGGATCAAGCTAAGTAGTACTCAAATTGCACTATTTATACTGACTCGCTTAGTTCTATACTGGCCACGGAATCGCTTTACGTTAGTTCGCACCCTGTTCTCGCCGATATTTAAAACTGACTGACATATTTCTCTTTAACACCTACTTTTGGATACCGGGTCACGTTGATATTTGCGGGAACGAGCTCATTGACACTGCAGCTAAATTTATCTACTGACACTATCACTGCTGTGCCTGTTCCATATATAGATTATGGTCCTGTATACAAGGCTCGGCTCCGTCCCAATTAGCAGTCGACTTGGAAGTGAGCAATGTGAAAACAAGCTTTTCCAAGTAAAACTCCATATTGGACTTTGGCCGTCTTGTTACTGTAAGGATCGGAAAGAGGAGGTTGTTCCAACTGGACTACACATTGGTCAGTTTTTGAACTCATCGTTTTCTTTTATCTGGGACTGATGCACCAGTGTGTGGTCAGTGTGATACTCAGGTCAAAATAAGCCACACGTTACTGTCTTGCCGTCGTTATGACTCTCTACGGCCCCCCAGTGGCTCAGCGTTATGTCTGCGGGCTGACAACGCTAAAAACCGGGTTTCGATACCCGTGGTGGGCAAAGCACAGATAGCCCATTGTGTAGCTTTGTGCTTGATACAAAAAACAAACAAAACAGACTCTCAACGACAGCACCATTTTAAACATGTTCTGTCCTCAGGTTTATACATAACGTTACAGTGTTATTGGTGATGGTGACACTGTCCACCTTAGAAATGTTTTTAGTTTTTTAAAGGCCATTAATCTTTTCAATGCGATTTACGTTTATTAATTTATACATTAAAACTTTTTTAATGTGGTTCCCTTTTAAAAATCAAAGTCCATCTAGTTCGGTTTGAAATTAGAAAATGGCCGTAATGTCAGGTAACTCTGAACCTGGACTGGAAAGACCAACTTCAGGTGACTGATGGTGGTTTTTGTACTTACCTGTTAGTCTTCCTATCGAGTTATAATTATGCTACAGAAAGTCTTTTACAACTTATATTAGTGTAGTTTTTCTCTTAACGTTGTAGACTAGATGTAAACATTGATTTTATGCTATTTATGTTTTTTTAAACTTTTTGTATCACCATAATTCCCTTTTATAAATTTTACTAATTTTATTTTAATTTTAACTTTTTACCGGTTGTTTGACGCAGACAGCCAAGTTGCTTTGTGCTACAGTGTAAGACACTACACCAACCAACCTGAAAAACTCCACATTAGAATAAAACCCACTAAACGAAAATTAATTTTCTATGTAATCCCTTCATCACCGAAATTCCGGTATTAGATTCACAAATATTAAAGTATATAAAACATTAGAGTCCGGTTTAAGTATTAATACCAATTATACAATATATTTGCTAAAAGAAGTAAATACGGTTTGTTTCACTTTTTAATAAAAATCCTTCACTTTAGCAACAGCAAGAACTGAAGATAATATTGCTTAGAAGGCGTGATTAGGGTTAACTTACTTTGTATGTCAGTCACAACTCTTCAGCACTAGCTGTTACTGGTGCTTTAAGTATATTGTATACAAATTCCGGGTATACTGCATTAAAGTTTACTTTTAATGAGCATGTTTAATCCGGTTCATACTGGTATTTCCATAAACCGATGGTATCACGCGGCCAGAAAAACTGAGAAACTGTAGTCGACGGCCCAATTTTCTGTTTCAAAACCGCGCTAAATCGAAAATTGCTATTACGACTGGCTGTGCGGATAAGAAGAATACAAAACTGATATGAAAATCGCTTTTAAACGAAAACGCATCAGTAGAAAGCGCGCTAGACGAGGTGGTGTTGGTACACAGAATCACAAATAGCCAACAATAGATGGAATATTTCTTAGGTGTTCCAGGAAACAAAAGCATTACTTATTGGTTATTAAATTTAATAACGTCTCTAGTATACACGTGATTGAAGTGGAATAGTTTCTTACAACCTATAGATGAAATTATTTTTCTAGATGCACACTTTAACACAAATGTGACCTACATATTTATTACTCCTTTAGATGTATTAAAGGCTGTGGCCGACCTACATGGGGATAAAAAGAAACTTATTTTCTGTAAATCTTATTTACCTTTACAAGAATGTCTACTATCATTGTGGACCAACATAGGTGTTGAATGAAGAATTTCAAATCATTTATCGAGCGATAAGAATCGCATATTTGTCGTTATTTTCGTCCACTTGGTAAAAGTGACAACTTTTTCATTACTAGCAGTGGTATAGAAAAGTTATAGAGTGGGGGTACTTAGCTAGACGTGCATATTTTACAACGAAGTATTGAGAATCTTCTAAACGTAGCTCAGTCTACGGAGGGGCCTTCTACCTTCTCCCCCCTAAAATTATTATAATAATGCACGACCCTTGGTTCCGACTCTTATGAGTAATAAACAATAACAAGTTTGAGTAATGAATCTAGGAAATGACAAACGGTAACATATTTATCGAGCACTCGACTTGCAGTCTGAGAGTGAAAGTCGGGGTCGAATTCGGGTCATCGTACGCGCCTTTCCTTTTGGCCGTGAGGACGTTATAATGATGTGATAACTCCCACTATTTGTAGTTCAAAGAGTAACTCAAGAGTTTGCGATGGACAGTGTTTACTAGTTGTCTTCTCTGTAGTATATTACTGCTAAATTAAGGGCAGATAACCCTCGTGTAGTTTTTCGGGAAACTCAAACCAAACCAGATAATCAAACGTTTGTCTTCGATTAATCCGTACATTAAATGTTAAACAGTAATATGTTTGTATAATCATATACATCTGTTACGGAGATGTTAAGGTTCAAGGGAGATTCGAAGGAAACTATTAAATTAACTTGGACAATGATAAATGATATAGATTCACACTAAATGAATTAGTATATGTACCTATATTGGTGGAATGTACATTTGAAACCTTAACGTATGGCTCGATGTTTGAAGTTCCTGTGAGAATAATGGAGACGTTGATAACTTTGTGTACAGGTTTAATACGTTTTCATATCTAGCCGAGTACGCTTTGCTTTGTGTGTGTGTACAGGTTTAATACGTTTTCATATCTAGCCGAGTACGCTTTGCTTTCTGTGTGTGTACGGGACTAAAGAAGCTAAATCGACATTAGAATATTTTTGTCTTCCCAGTTAGTAAGTCGAAAATGGAGTTACAACTGGGGTTTCGTCTCGGTAAGTGAGTCGATATTATCACTTGTTTATTCTTTTGGTTAATAAGTGTTATTTACGTCAGTACCAAATTGGACCCGTAACTGTCAATAGAGTTGGTTTTTTACAACCTTAACATTTAAGTCCTTTGATTTTCAGTTCTGAATGTTGAAAGTTATCAGTTTCTAAGTTACGTTTTTTTAAAACAAGTACCTGATACAAAGGGTACCTAGTGACTAACCTCGTTGAAGAATGAAATTTAAACTCGAGAACTCGTTCTTGTGAGTGTAGAAGGAGCCCACGCTGTTTAAAAGGGTTGTTTGGAATGAAGCCCCACTGAAGAGCTGACGTCATCCTTCGTGGATTTGGAATGGACACTATTAGTATTGTAACTTAACAATATTTGGATACCAACCGACGCATGCTTACCATAAATTTACGTATATATTATTTAGAAGTATAAAAATCATTAGGTTTTAGTGACCTACTGACTGGCTTCGAACGTCGATGTCTCAGGCCAAAACACATTCCGCATCTTGAGACATCTGTACTCCTGCCCATACCTCATTGGCTGGCTTCGTTAAATTTGTTATATTTCTGTTTTAGCTACTCTGCCTTCCAAATTTTAAAGTAATAAAATACATGAAAACTAGCTAGACAACATCATTCGCCACCAACCCTTGAGATGATTTAGTTCAATAGTGTGCTGTGATTGTCACTGTTAAAACGCTCCCACGGGCCACGGTGTTTTTCTTATTTATATTGGCGATAACAAGGTGTGAACCATGGAACCTCGGATCGATAGTACACGCTAACACTGGACCACGCTGAGCTCAGAGCACGACAGTACACGCTGACACTGGACCACGCTGAGCTCAGAGCACGACAGTACACGCTGACACTGGACCACGCTGAGCTCAGAGCACGACAGTACACGCTGACACTGGACCACGCTGAGCTCAGAGCACGACAGTACACGCTCACACTGGACCACGCTGAGCTCAGAGCACGACAGTACACGCTGACACTGGACCACGCTGAGCTCAGAGCACGACAGTACACGCTGACACTGGACCACGCTGAGCTCAGAGCACGACAGTGCACGCTGACACTGGACCACGCTGAGCTGAGGGCACGACAGTACATGCTGACCCTGGACCACGCTGAGCTGAGGGCACGACAGTACACGCTAACACTGGACCACTCTGAGTTCAGAGCACTTTGAAATGCAGTTCAAACTATCGAGTGAGATAAGTTTCATATACAACAAAGCTTTTATAAGTTTTCATAACGTAGGTGTGATAAACACAACTGAACAGCGCCAGGAACATGTTTAACATAAAATCATATAACACAACCGAATCCTGTCGTGAGGTAAAAACGGTCACATATTTGAGAATGTGACCATTATGTACCAGTGAATCAACTGATATTATGGAAGGAAAACATGAGAGTTGAACCACGGGCCCAGTGAACACAAGTGCAGTTTTAAAACCGTACACGTGTGGGTAGCGAAAGCTCAAATAAGTGTTTATACATTGAGTGTAGCATCAACTTAGTTGTAGTTGGCCCTGTTAAGACAGTTCAGGAACAACAGACCATACACTTTACCTGAACTTAGAAGTAATTGTTGTGAGAAGCTAGTGACGTATTTAACAAAACAAGATACAACGTAACAAAGGCTTATCTTGTAATTTTTAGAAACAGTTTGTTTTTGTTTTTGAACTTTTGTAACTCTGTAGTAACGTAACAACACATTTCAGCCAAGAACTTCTGAAATATGTGGTTTTACCTAATACCACAATTTAAAACAAGAAATGTTGTATTCGAGTCACTACTAATCTTGGAACCGACATTAAAGTAAACTGTTTTCAGTAATTATGATTCATTTTCAGTCAACATTTCGCCCGCATTTACAAATTAGCAGCTCCGTTGTTAATATAACGCAGCTCTAACTAGGTGTACTTCCGCAGGACCCTGGAAAGTGTCATATTTGAAGAGTTAATAAAACCAAAATTATCAGTAACAAATATTTTTATTTTTTGCTTTTTGAAGCCCATACGTTGTGCTGTTTCATGGCTTACAGGGTGCGTAATTCTTCTCGTGATCCATGGCATGCGCATGTTTTACTGTCATCACGACAGTACAAATTGGAACGTTAATCGTCCCTGATATGACGTCATTTTAGCATTTATTGACCGACAGACAAACAATGCACTACTGTATAGTGGTGAAAGTGGTTAAAACAAGTTAACCCTCCAGACGGCCTTTGTGGGGTAATTTCTTCTTACCGTTGTTAATTAACACAAATATTACTAATTATGTCAGAAAACATTACGCCCTGATTTAGCAACTTTGGTATAAACCACGTATCTTCCCTTTTTACACAAAAGAACTGTAATGACTTCTAAGTAAAATTAATTTACACTACCTTCATTAATTAAGACCGAATCTCATGAGATGTTATTAGGCTTATGATTTAAAATATTTATCATAAGGGTATATCACATAAATTTTGTCCTTGTAGTTATTAAAAATCCTCGAGCGAAAGTGAAGTAAAGTCTGTCGTAATATCTTAACCACAACACATCTACTACATCCAGTGCCGACGAGGTCTTTCCTCAATAAGGGATTTTTAAAAGCTAGTCAGTGACAGTTTTCATGGACAAGAGTTGTCAGTGCATGAGTCAGGTTAAATAAATGAATTTTTATGCTCATCAGATTTATTTACATAAAGTGTTTTATGGTGAATGCATTTTGTGTTTTAAAAATAATGTTTATGTATATAGCATTTTAAAACTGACTTGTATTATTGAAACGAGATAAAAGAAATAAAAAAAACGGAAAAGTTTAATGACTGCTATTAACTTGTGCTGAAATTAAATAAGGTTTAGTTATAGGATGTAGTTAGCCCTACTTGAAATTAAATAAGGTTTAGTTATAGGATGTAGTTAGTCCTACTTACGATTAAGGCCACATTAAATTCTTAAAACGTGTCTTTAAAGGGTGTCTTTACATTACTTTGTTGAATATTAAAAGTAAGTTTAATCTGGAAACTCTCAGAGTTGGTTTTGAATGTATCGTTTCGAGACAAGGTTTTATTTGTTAACTGATACATTTTTAAATAAAATGCAACATCCTCAAGTCTCCATACCAGCTGGTACTAAGGTCTACCTGCTGGTAGTAAATTCAGTATATATTAATAAAGTAACATTCTGATCATTGTCAGTTAACAGATTACCAGCCTTTTATGTGTTTGCTATCACCTTTTATGTTTAGCTTTGAATTTTAATACGAACGATTTCACCTGTGATTCGGTAAGGAAGGTGGAAGCAATACTATAGTCAGCAGTAGGATAAGTAGACAGGAACACTTTGAAAGCAGCTACAGACTTAATATTATACTCGGCTTGCTTCACAGTATCTACCAAGGTTGTTCTAACCGGTTCCAGAATACTTCTGTGTTTCATTTGAAGACTTGTATGTTTCATGTTATTAGCCATTAAGCTCGTGATGCGCTAACTGTTGTCAGTCCAGCGCTGAAAAAGTCCGATAAATACTTTAATTTTAGCCAAGAGAAATGCCCAAAAACTTCCAGTTTTAGTAACATGGGATTGGATAGGCTTTTTTTTGTTGTGTTTTCAACAAAAATATTCATCACTGTCTCGTGAGAGCCTGTTGAAATATTTATAAATTAAAAAATCTTCAGTGAAGTTTTTGACATTGGTTAACAAAATGTTTAAAGTTGGTAGCTTATCAGTGTACGCGATATAGTTTCTAAATACAACAGTCAAAAGCCACCTCTAGCAGTATTTACATTGTCACAAAATACATATGGCTAATAAAACTTTTAGTCGGGACTCGTTCACTTGGTTTGGAGGTACTTAAACAACAAAGGTCTAAAATGTCTTGTGTGCTTAACACGTGAATTCATGCGAGTTTAGATTCAAATGTGATATCTCACGGAACACTGTATTATTTCTCATATAGTAATCTGGAACTGCTTTTATCAGACTTGATAAAACACGTACCGAAAATAAACAGAATAAGTAAACAACAGCTGTACATGACGACAGATGGGGGTTTAAGGGAGTTAAAGGTGGACACTTGATTATCTTCCAGTAAAGTTCGTGACGCCTCTGTACAATGTACGACGTCAGAAATGCTTACAAAACGTTCAAGATAGAAAAGCACTGTGATATAACTAGGAAAGGAAAATGTATCTCAGAGTAATGTCGAAATGCAGTTGAGGGGAGGCCACATAGGTTCAAGATAGGAGAACCAAACACCACGTGTATGTAATATATACTGAGGTTCAAGATAGGAGAACCAAACACCACGTGTATGTAATATATATATACACTGAGGTTCAAGATAGGAGAATCGAACATCGCGTGTGAGATATATTTAGGTTCAAGATAGGAGAACCGAACATCGCGTGTATGTAATATATTTAGGTTCAAGAGGGGAGAACCAAAGACTATGTATATGTAATATATATATATATATATATTTAGGCTCAAGTCCATGTGTATCTAATATATATTTACGTTCAAAATTAAAGAACCAAAAATGTATGTAATACGAATTTAGGTTCAAGATGGGAGAACCAAAGACCATGTATGTAATATATACTTAGGTTGAAAAGGGGAGAACCAAAGTCCACGTGTATGCAATATATATATAGGTTCAAGAGGGGAGAACCAAAGACCACGTGTATGTAATTTATATATTTAAGTTCAAGAGGGGAGAACCAAAGACAACGTGTATGTAATAAATATATATATATATATATTTACCACGTGCATGTAATATATATTTAGGTTTGTGATAATGCAAACATTATTATAATTTGGTATTTTTCTTTTAGTTTTACATATTTTACAAATGTGAAAAGTGTAAATACCTCAGTATGATATGTTATGTTTTAAGTAGTAATATTACTACTATTCACAAAGCTTCACAAGGGTTATGTGCACTACCCGCCCCTAATTTTGAAGTGATAGACAAGAGAAAGGAACGGCAGCTAGTCAACAACAAACATCGCCAGTGTCGTGATTAGCGAGATTTGATTCTCAATTAAAATCATAAATAACATACCTGTTGCCCAAGATGCGGAGCGTCATTTTACGGAAACGAAAGCGCGAACCTTAAACCCTCGTTTTTCACAGACCAAAAACGTAGAAATTAATAGTAGTTGTAATGCATCACTTGTAATAACTTAATAACCTTTTGGGTCTAGCATGGCCCGGTGGTTAAGGTACTGGACTCGTAATCCGAGGGTCGTGGGTTCGAATCCCCGTCACACCAAACATGGGGGCGTAATAATGTCACGCTAAATCTCACTATTCGTTGCTAAAAGAGTAGTCCAAGTGGGTGGTGATGACTAGCTGCCTTCCATCTAGTCTTACACTGCTAAATTAGGGACGGTTAACGTAGATAGCACTTGTGTAGCTTTACGCGAATTTCAAAAATGAAAACAAAGAATAGCCTTTTCAGAATTTTTTTTTACATAATAATCAGTTAAATCAAAGCAGTGCCACAGTGTTCTAGACACATTACTGCAACTGGTTAAAAGTATTTGCACAGGCAATATTTATGGATAAAAATTCTGGTTAGCTGCTACTTCAGAAAATAATTTGTATCACGTAATGGCTTCAACTCTGTGAGTATTATAGAAACACGTCGCTGTTTTTGTGTTGATTTTGTTTCTTCTCGTGAATTACTAAGTGTGAAAATTATGGGGGATTAACGGTATCCCGCAAAATATCTGTAGTCAAATTAATGTTTATTGCAACAGTACTTCTTTAATTAATTAGAGGGTTTCTAAAATTGTACAAAAGAATTTTGATAGCAGATATCGAAATCGTAAGTTCCCTTATCTTAGGCCTAAAATTAGTTAAGCCTATATTCCATAAAGTTGTGTTTTTTGTGTTTTTTCTGCTTTCGTTTAGGTAGGCCTAAACTTTACTGTACTTAATACTTTCATTAAACAAAATTTGAAAATTATTTTACGATCTGACTTTAGAACTTTTTGAAAGCTTTAATAAACTTTTATTACTTTCTACAAAAATATCTACTGAAGTGTATTTAATCTGTTGAATGTGCGCACATTTTCAAAACAAACCGTATCTGTTGTTATAGGCTGTGATTGTTATGATCACCCGTTCATTTCATGCATTTTTGTTTTAAGACGTTCGTTTGTTACTTAGTTACAAAATAGATTATCTGATAATTTTTACGAATAAATGCAAATTAAAATTGGCTAAACGTATCTAAGTTACAAATGGAATTGTCTGTGCTTGGTCAAATAATCCGTGGAAAGGTTTGAATACAGATTTTTATTAAATATCTTCTTACATGTGTCCAGGAAAACAAAAAAAGTACTGCAGATGCGGAACTGGCTAAATGCCAGGATGGAGACCCCCAACCCCCACAGAATTAAGGTGTTGTCAGCCAAACTAGTGACTAAAAGGATAGCAGACAGCTAACAGCATCCACTGTAATAACGGCTGTTTTGCCCAACTCATTCAACTAAAGAACCATATTGACAGCTGCTTTTATAATACACTTGCAGCTGAAAGTGGGAAGCGTATTAGCAGTATCACGTTTCGAACCTTAGACTGTTCGATACACAGCCCCATCACATTAACGGACACGAGAGAGGAAGAGACCTTAAATGTTGGAAAAGCTGTTTTATTAGGGATGAAGTTTTCTCATGTGAAAAACAGAGATAAAGAACTTGAAAATATGACAGAAATGACGTAAGAGGCACGTGCTGTGTTGTAATCACGGCGCCGAAAATGTGGCATGTGTCCGAAAACAAAGCTTTTTTTTTTTTTAATGTGAAATCATGAAATAAAACAATCGGTAAGGAACGTCCTGGTAACTTGCTTCAATAACTGTTTCATTTCCCTTTTCCCCTTGGATACACGCGCGCCCCAGCTCTGTGACGTAATCATTTGTTTCGTTATCTTTACATATACAGGTTTCAACTGCCATATATCAGGTAGTGTTTGAAGAAGCATTGACAAGAAAGTATTAGTTTCATGTAGGACTAACTCAAAATTAACGAAACTTATGGTAATGAACACCATATGAATTACACAACTCGTTTGTTTATTGCCGCTTTAATAACCAGCTGATCACTATGTCAGATAAGTTTCGTACTGGTATTATGTAAATGGTAACTTTATAAATTAGTATTGAAAGAAACTCTTAAGTCTTTCAGTTGCGTTAATTGGTAAATAATTACACCTGTAAGGGCGTATAAAATTGTATATGATATAATACGCCACTTAGTGGCTCAACTGTACACTCCAGAAGTTATAACGCTATAATTCGGCAATCAATCGTCGATAAACCACAAATAGCTTATTGTGCGTACAGCTTTAGGATAAAAAAAAAAAAAAAAAAAAAAAGATCAGGTATGGCCAAATAGCGTGTTTGTAGTTCGTGCTCCGTTACCATTAAAAAAAATATGTATTTAAAACCACTCTCGCTCTTTGTGGTGTTATAAGGGTGTCAGTCAATTACCACTATTCGATTACGTCAGCGGCAGGTGGTGTTGACTGGCGCAATTATATAACTCTCTAGTAGTTTTGTGCGAAATTCAGCAAACAATAATTAAACAAACCTAAAGAAACTTTGGTAAAGCAAACGTACTTTGTGGCCCACTTGTTTGAAAACGTTCAGAACTGGTAAGACCGGTGTGCTAGCATTGATGGTGTTCAACCGAAACCGTGATCTGCGTGTTTGGAGTTTTTCTGGAAAATAAAGATGAAATTGCACAGCTGAACAAGTGAATAATACATAAGTACAGTCTCCATTTTTCTTTTTTTTACTAATTATATCGGCTTTGATACAGAATAAATTATTTTATCATATAAGTAATGACTTTAAAATATGTTATAGCTACCGTGTTTCTCCGAAAATAAGACAGGGCTTATATTAATTTTCACTCCAAAATATGACACTAGGGCTTATTTTCGGGGGATGTCTTATTTTGATATATTAAAAAAATGAAGTTACAAAGTAAAACTATTAAACTAACCATTTAAAATAAACTATTATTAAACTATTAAACTAACTGATTAATACTTAAACAAACTAATTAACTAACTATTAAACTAATTAATAAATTATTATTTTTTTATTTCTTTCCTCTTCCTGCCACTCTTAACTAGGGCTTATTTTAAAACTATCCCCAAAAATCACACTAGGTCTTATTTTATGGGTAGGTCTTATTATCGGAGAAACACAGTATAAATGTGCGTGTGTGCATGGATGGGATTACAGGGAAGTGGGACTTATTGCTTCCCCCCCATTTTGTGGCATACAGTATTCACAATGGCTAAATAAGTACTCCCCAACAAGTTGGCCCTAAATCCCGCCCATACACGCATATAATTTTCGTCGTTCGTTTACGCTGAAAATTAAAATATTTTTATTTTAATATTTGATCTCCTGATATTTGTGAATCAAATAACATAAAGTCATTCGTTCATACATCTTATATTTGTTTTCGTTGTTAAGTATTGTTTGGGTCTCGATTGAAAATCATTACAACTTTTGTATGTGATACGGTGTTTAACTACTTTACCAGAATGTTACTGACCGCTCTGTTTTGTTTGAGAATAAAACAAACGTAATGTGATTACTTGAGAAACGAATTAAAAAACAAACAAACAAACTTGGTTTACTATAAATATCACCTTTAACTGCTTGTCTGATTATTCGACATGATGACTTCCCTTTGTAAGAATAACTTGATTATTTTAAGGTTCCTGTCCATTGTGCGTGTAACTAGTTCTTTACAGCTTCAAACGAGGTCGTTGTGCCCGAGGAGGTAAACAGCATTCTCGGCTGGGATCATGCAGTTTTGGTCTCTGACAGAACGTGAATGAACGAGACTTACTACACACTTGCCCTTACCCTTGAAATAAATATCTGTAGTTGTTATGAAAATAGCCGGTCTTTTAGTGGTGGAGAATTCTCATAATTAAAATTTAGGGAACAATCTTCAGGCATTTTATAGTCAACACTGAGAAAAATTAGTTTGTTATTGTTTATCACTCGAGCAACCTGAATAGGTATAATAACATACAGAACAATTTAGGCCTATTTCTTCAATGATTCACATGCTTTATTTAGCTCGTCTTATTAAATAGATTACTTACTCAGTTATTATGCATCGTACATTATGACAAAATAGGATTTCAATGCTGTAGTGTAGGTTGTATATTAGTATGTTATTTATGTGTTAAACTGGTATAACAAACAAGTACGCGCAGAAGTTTAGTTTGGTTGTTTTGAATTTTAACAGAGACTACATAAATAAATCCATATAGTATTGTATGACTTTTTTTTTTTTTCTGAATATCGCAAGCGTCATCCTTCTGTCAAACATTAACGCTGTTTCATTGACATATTGATTGGAGTTGTTGTAAACGAATTTTTGCAAGGCGTACACCGGAAACGGCATACTCGAATTCAACTGGGGTATCATGTACGGTGAATCAGCAGTGAATGGGTTAAAAGCCACGTATTGTTTATCTGCGTGTAGCCTACTATTAATAACCTTGGCTGTGGGTCAGTAGATCTAAGGTTCGAGCGACGATATGCCGGAGAAAACGGTGTTTTTAGCCGCGTAAGGCTAGAGGGAAGGCAACTAGGCATCACCACCCACCGTCAACTCTTGGGCTACTCTTACTAACGAATAGTGTGATTAGCTGTTACATTATAACGCTTCCATTGCTGAAAGGGGGAGCATGTTTGGTATGACGGGGATTTAAACCCGCGGCCCTCAGATTACGAGTCGCGCACCCTAACCACCTGGCCTTGTTAGGCCTAAAACAGTGTAATTAAAAACAAAACCAAAGCAGTGACTAACATTAAACGACGAGACTTATTCTCTTACCATTCTGGAATCGCACTTTTCGATTTGTTTCAGCCTTTGAACAGCCTGGATGGTATCAAATAAAACTAAGGTCCAAGTTTTAGGTCTCAAGCTGTATTCGACACTTTGCGACCATATGTATTTATACTGTGATGTGAAACTATTAGATGTAACCTTCATTATCGACCCAGCTGAGCTGACCAGTACTAAATTGTTCGACATTGCACTTTTGTAAACCTTTCATCATACGGGCTTAATGTGAGTTAATTTGCTTCAATATTGAATGAATTTACAGTTTTATTTACCCGTGCACGAACACACTGTGCTCGAGAGTATGTACTAGGACTGTAAAATGACACTGTGTTACGGCTGGGGTCATCTGTTTTCTTATTGTGTACTGTCATGGACTGAAACATGATGATATATCATCAGCAGAACGAGAGTTTTTCGTGCACAAACAAGTTGAGTACGAGTTTTGTTTGTACCGCCTCTTTTCAGAAATACAGCTTTTAGTTTAGCAGTATTAAACAGTACGTTTCCGTTTCATATTGAAACAAAATCGTGCGTTAAGTTGATCATTCATGAGACTGTATTTTGCAGCTAAATCTAAAAAAACAAAAACGAATGTGGGCGAATGTTCCACGTATATTCGAGTTATCGCTCAAGAAACGTTAAAACTTGTTGTATAGGTACTTGGTTTATGTTCCACCATAGAACCTATTTAAAAGACTAATCGAGAAATAGAACTCTATGCAAGTATGAACCTGATGGGACATTGCAATGCCGGGGTTAAAACGTATTTCTACAAACAGTAGTATGGGCCTCTCCTTCCACAATTTTGAGATGCAACACATGAAATGACCGTCCAAACCACGGGTACGCATGCTACACACATTATTAAACATCTTTTCGATGACGTCAGCTTCATTTTTTTTTTCTTTTGATCTTCTCGCTTCGTTGATTGGTCACTCCTAGCATTAAGGCAGTCAGATTCAAACTGTTTTTTTGGTTGCTTGTCTTTATATGAGGTTTGGGCTGGTGCAATTGAATTCTTTTATCAAATTTCATGAAACTTTTTGTTCATAGAATTCGTCAAATTACTTCTGTATTCTAATTCATATAGTGAGAGTTGAATATGCTATAATAAAATTATTTATAATATGAAAATAAATAATATATATAATAACAGTAATACAATATCGCAGTTGAATGATGTATTTTACACATTGCTTGACGTGGTGCAGGTGGTGTGATGTCACTGAAAATTAATTGCTTTTGGAAGGAGTATGTGACAGCCCTTTCTGACGTACTCAGATCATAAAATTATAAATGTGTGAAATACATAATATCATTTTAAAACAAATGAATGTGGATCATTATGGGGTACCAGAGCCTTTCAGAAAGAAACCTTCAACAAAACAGACCATAGTCGTCCTAAGCAAAATCTGACGTTTTGTAATAGGAAATAATACGAGGGTCAAGAGCAAAAGCCATCCACATGCCTCAAGCAATACTACACAACATAATTAAGAAAGATCTCTGTCTTGAAAAGTAACATGTGCCATGTGTTCATAACTTGCTTTTACTAAATATACTTTGAATAATGCAAACCCCAAGCAGCTGTAGAATGAAATTAATATTCATGGTGTTCCAAAACAAGATATATCAGTCAAGCTGTTGGACGCAGTATATATAGATTTCTGTGCGAACCGATTGTTCAAACGGGCATTAGTAAACTGTCGTCTTCATACACTAGACTGAATACAGAAAGTAAACGGGTGTAAGTGGTATGTTGCTGAATCCCTCAAGACGATATTTTTGCAAAAAAGAAACTATGTTGCAGGACTATTTGTTAAAATGCATGATCGTCAAGTAGAATACGACCGGATATGTCTACATGGATTCTAACGACGTGAGGAGGCTCCTAAATCGTTTTTATATTACTTACTCAAACTCTTTAGATTCATACATATACTAGCTTTGCGTGCCAGTAAGAAATCGAAGTGTTTATATAATATATAAAACAAGTCCAGTACCCCGACCTACCTTCAGTGAGGTTTGATCACTACTTTTCTGCTCTTTGCCATAAAAGAAATACAAATACACACTGAGAAAAAAAAAATCAAATACATTCTCAAAAACATTTGATAAGAATGGAGTAACTTATATTTGAAATTATTCATTACAAATATACTCCGCACAAACTAACAATGGTTTTTATATATATTAGACCGGTTATGAGGGTTAGTAATAAACAACTTTATTATTGTCATTTGATCACTGAAACCTTGTCATTTAACATTCCAGCAGAAACTATTGAAGTATTTCTGTTTTATCTATTTCATAAGATTGTCTTAGTCAAGTGGTTGTGTGTTAAGTGGAACATTTCACAAATACAATGAGTGATGTGACCTATGTCGTTAAGATAGTTTTTTTTCACCTGTAAGCTGATGTGAGCTGTGCAGTTAAGCTAGTTTTTTTGCACCTGTAAGCTGATGTGACCTGTGTAGTTAAGCTAGTTTTTTTGCACCTGTAAGCTGATGTGAGCTGTGTAGTTAAGCTAGTTTTTTTGCACCTGTAAGCTGATGTGACCTGTGTAGTTAAGCTAGTTTGTGTTTTTGCACCTGTAAGCTGATGTGACCTGTGTAGTTAAGCTAGTTTTTTTGCACCTGTAAGCTGATGTGACCTGTGTAGTTAAGCTAGTTTGTGTTTTTGCACCTGTAAGCTGATGTGACCTGTGTAGTTAAGCTAGTTTTTTTGCACCTGTAAGCTGATGTGACCTGTGTAGTTAAGCTAGTTTTTTTGCACCTGTAAGCTGATGTGAGCTGTGTAGTTAAGCTAGTTTTTTTTGCACCTGTAAGCTGATGTGAGCTGTGTAGTTAAACTAGTTTTTTGCACCTGTAAGCTGATGTGACCTGTGTAGTTAAGCTAGTTTTTTTGCACCTGTAAGCTGATGTGACCTGTGTAGTTAAGCTAGTTTTTTTGCACCTGTAAGCTGATGTGAGCTGTGTAGTTAAGCTAGTTTTTTTTGCACCTGTAAGCTGATGTGAGCTGTGTAGTTAAACTAGTTTTTTTGCACCTGTAAGCTGATGTGACCTGTGTAGTTAAGCTAGTTTTTTTGCACCTGTAAGCTGATGTGACCTGTGTAGTTAAGCTAGTTTTTTTGCACCTGTAAGCTGATGTGAGCTGTGTAGTTAAGCTAGTTTTTTCTGCACCTGTAAGCTGATGTGACCTGTGTAGTTAAGCTAGTTTTTTTGCATCTGTAAGCTGATGTGACCTGTGTAGTTAAGCTAGTTTGTGTCTTTGCACCTGTAAGCTGATGTGACCTGTGTAGTTAAGCTAGTTTTTTTGCACCTGTAAGCTGATGTGACCTGTGTAGTTAAGCTAGTTTTTTTGCACCTGTAAGCTGATGTGACCTGTGTAGTTAAGCTAGTTTTTTCTGCACCTGTAAGCTGATGTGAGCTGTGTAGTTAAGCTAGTTTTTTCTTTCACCTGTAAGCTGATGTGACCTGTGTAGTTAAACTAGTTTTTTCTTTCACCTGTAAGCTGATGTTACCTGTGTAGTTAAACTAGTTTTTTACACCTGTAAGCTGATGTGACCTATGTAGTTAAGCTAGTTTTTTTGCACCTGTAAGCTGATGTGACCTGTGTAGTTAAGCTAGTTTTTTCTTTCACCTGTAAGCTGATGTGACCTGTGTAGTTAAACTAGTTTTTTACACCTGTAAGCTGATGTGACCTATGTAGTTAAGCTAGTTTTTTTGCACCTGTAAGCTGATGTGACCTGTGTAGTTAAGCTAGTTTTTTTGCATCTGTAAGCTGATGTGACCTGTGTAGTTAAACTAGTTTTTTTGCACCTGTAAGCTGATGTGACCTGTGTAGTTAAGCTAGTTTTTTTTGCACCTGTAAGCTGATGTGACCTGTGTAGTTAAGATGTTTTTCTTCGTTTTTAGTTCTACTCTAAAGACATCGGTAAGCGATACAGACGAGCGGAGCTTTACCAAAAGACAACTAGCCATTTTATAAGTTAGATTTTAATCAACAAAACAGGGTAATATGACATCGAAGTTCATAACTGTTATATAAAAGTCGTTTCACATTCTTTATATATATTTGCTTTTCAGTTTGTCTTCGGTATGATTAAAATCATGGATATTTCACATGTACTTCATAAAACCTAAAAATTACGTTTTAAATGTCAATAAGTGAATCGCTAACAGGCTTTAGGTTTGTGATAAAAATTATTTAACGATGTTTTAACCTAAACATTAATTTCAAGTACTATCATTAGTTGAGACTAATAACAATACATTTGGGAGAAATAAAGAACAAAAGGAATGTTTTATCGATAGAAAAGTAATAATAAGTCCCAAAAAACGTTATTAAAACCTAATAAAGACATACGAATTAGGGGCACTGACCTCTGACTTAGGTGTTTTTAAAACTTATGTCAAGCTAAGTATATCAGTAAACTAAAATGTTAGTATGATAAAAAAGGTGAAGCCAGCCCTCGATAATATTGGAGGTAAGTGTACACAAGTCAATATCAGGTCACGGTTTTGTTGCTAAGGGACACGTACCGTGTTTACTCGCTTATAAGACGGGGATTTTTCCTCGAGATTTCGGGCTCAAATTGGGGGGCTCGTCTTATAGGCGAGGTCTACAGACATAGAAAATAAATTTAGTTCACTCAGTTTATCAGATCGTTCCTCAAATGCGGAATTTCGAATTCCATTGATGGCAGTGAGGATGATGAACTTTTCAGTGAGTTTATCGGCGGCAGAGATGATGTAGAGCAGGAGGAGAACACGGAGGAATGCGACCTCTACGATGATGGATGGTCCGAGGAGCAGTTTTATGAACTCTTTGGAGATAGCGACAACGAATAATTTGAAGGCTTTTGAATTTCATAACTTGCATACTGATTTGCTGTGTTCTATTAAAGTGCAGTTTACGTAAACTCTTAATACTTTGAAGAAATGTGGTTTAAAAGTTAGCATAAACGTACTTTGATACTGAAATATGTTGTGATAAGTTTTGTGCGTTAGATTGTTCTTTGTTATGTGTTTTAAATATGAATATTTATCATACAGTAAATAAAATAGTTGATGAAATTCCATTAAACGCTTGAACACCGAGTTTGGATTTATTCATTTATTTTCACTTTTCTATCCCTTCTATTTTTCTCCTTCTAATCTGAAATCGAAATATCGTATACGAAACCCAAAATTAGGTTTCTATTAATTTCCATTTTTTTCACTTTTCTCTCGTTACCTGCTTTCCTTCCTTCGTCTTATAAACGAGTCTAAACAGAATATCGACAATCTCTCAGGTGAAGTTGGGACCCGTCTTATAAGCGAATCGTCTTATAAACGAATAAAAACGGTACTAACGAAGCGTGTCACCCAAAGACAGCTCGTGAATATACTAATGTGTTTGAAACCATAATGAAACCAATCTTGTACAATAAACTAAAATGTTTAATTCAATTCACAAAATGAAGAATTGTCAGTGAAATGCCCTTTCTTTTAACACTTTCGTCTGTAATCTCAATGATGCAAATCGTTTTATCAGTTTAGAGATTTTTTGTCACGTATTTCAGTATCGTAAAGTTGCATGCGTTATGTGTAGTTTCCATAATTCCACAGAATAATTAGTCGGGTTCAGTCTCGATCTTTCACTATTTTATGATAGTGTGCATGATTGAAGGTCCGGCATGGCCAGGTGGTTGAAGCATTCGACTCGCAATATGAGGGTCGCGGGTTAGAATCCCCGTCACACCAAACATATTCGTCCTTTCAGCAGTGGGGGCATTATAATGTTTCGGTTAATCCCACTATACGTTGGCTTGCGAATCGTGTAGCTTTGCGGGAAATTCAAAAAACAAATAAATAAACACATGATTCACTGATGACGTCGGCGAGTGTAGTTGATTAAGTTTAGCATATTTGGCTAATTAGACTTGAGGTTAAATATATATGTAAAACCGTTTTACATATATATTTTTCTCTACAAGTGGGTTTTCTCGACATCACAGACGTGAGGTTAAGTTCGATCTTTAATTCCACATTATCACATTTAAATAATCTTGTTTACTTACAAACAACAAGTGTATGAAAGTTTCATGTTGACCACATTGTAATGCAGTGTTACAGTCAGCGCGAAGATGGCGCCATCGTTAGTACCTAAAGAAGGCACATCTCATGCTGCCTAAGCAAAATCATGAAATAATCTGTTTCGTAAATTAGGTGAAATGTTGCACAGTGTAAATGGAGCATGCGCATCAGTACTTCTTTTGTTCTGTACAGGTCCTCGTGTTACTTCAGTTTCAGAGCGGTTATGCTAATAAATTCTCGGAAAAAACAAGGTAGTGTATTCTAGAACAAGTTTTCCTTAAATACCAATTCTTGTTATAATGTCATTGCTATTTTAATGCAAACGTTTTCTTCATGTTTGCATTTTATGCGAAGAAACAAAAACATGGCTGTTTAGGAAACTTAAAATGTTCGTGATTTGTTGAAACCTTTATTTCACTTACATTCAACAATGTTTGTTAACATTTTCCATTTAATCTAAAAAAGAAAATGAAAACTCTGTTGTGCTTTCAGTTAAGCTCAGGTTTACAAAAACTTTTCCTGTGAACGTTTATGTCTGGATTAATAATTTGTTTACTGCATATTTTTACAGTTCACCTGCTTGGAATATTCCATATTCTATAGCATTCAACATAGAACAGAAAATTACAGGTAGACAGAAATAGTGTTAAATACGATGTTTCTTGTCGAGTGTATCTCATGATTTGGTACATCAGTGAGAGAACGCCATTCACATACTCATAACAGTAAAATCCGTGATTCGATTCCATGCGGCGGACAGAGCACAAGTTGACAATTTATTTTGTATTCGTTTTACAGCAAAGCCATAATTGGCTGTCAAGTGGGTCCACCACGATAAATCAAACCATATTCTAGCCTTTTAAGTGCATAAATTGACCGATGACCCACTGAAGGGGGGATATTAGTTTTTGAGCTAAAAAACAAACTTAAGTCAGGTTCGGTGGTTACTGTCCCGGTACTCACTGCAAACTGATACTGATGTATTTAGGAATGCCCATATAGACGATTGTGAAGGTTTTTTGTTGTTTTGTAAAAGCAAAAAAGTTGTAAAAACTACCTGTGCTTAAAAAAACCCCATAAAACACCTTTTTAACAATATATTCTCTTTCCACACGTGTAGATACAGTTAGCTAGTATTGTAGCTACAGTGGAAATATTAACTCGTTATTGTACAATAAGTAAAATAAACCTGTAATTTGAATTATTTTGTCCACACTGGAGGAACAGTACAACAAAAAGAACCAGAGGGCCACTCAGTAGAGCGTTGACCATATATGGTTCACAAGAAATACTAAAATGTCTATGTTCGTCATTGTTAACTGAAACGAACCATTATTGGCAGAACAATGAGGAATAATAAATACTCTATGTACGTCCACCAAGTTTTTATCAAAATCCGATCTTTTTTGACTGATTCCCCCACGTTAATTAATAGATATGAAGTTTGTTGGATTTTCGTGACGTTGACTCTTCCAGAAGCTAAACACGTCTAGGATAGGTCGTAGGCCAAAGGTATGTCAACTTTCGTCCAAATCCATTTGGGTGTTTTCAAGAAATCTTGCTGACAAACATACAAGAAAAAAAACAACATCACCTCCATCCACATTCGGTGGTGGTGGTGACAAAATGAGCATGCAAGGTAAACAGTAGATCATGCAACATGGTAATATTAGTGTACTAAATCAGAGGAAGAAAGAATGCAGAAGACTGTTAATTAGACATTTAGAACCATACCCTAAAGACATCTTTTTGTCTACATCAGGACTATGTTGGAGCTCAAATCCTGAATAAATGAAAGAGTATTCTAGAACTTAAACAAATAAATAATAAACATAAATATGTTTAATAGTTGCTTACCTATTATGTGTCATATGTTCAGCAGGAGTTAACTTTGATGAGAAATCTGGATTGGATCCACCCATAGCTATCAAATCCTATTTATCAAACTCTTCTGATTACCAGTAAACACACCACAGACCACTACTCTAAGTGTTACACATTTTTCAACAATTCACATTTAAAGCATAACCAAAATTACCTTATTAACTTTTGAAATGCTAGTGGACACTGCTAGCATCCAGCTGAATATCCTAATTTACTAATTGGGTGATGACAACATCCGATAACATTTGTTTCTCTTGCTGGAAACTAGTATGGCAATAATTATTAAGATATTGTGATAAAATAGACCTGCAAGGAACAAGTAAAAATTTGTTGGTCACACACATAGTGGAGGCTCAACAGATTCTTTCCTCTCATAATTGGTTCCCTGGAACAGACTGGCCATCAAAATGTAACAGAAGCCTATAACAAGCATCTCAAAGCATTTCTGTGAAATATTATTACTTGAGTCCTCCAGTGGCACAACAGCATGTCTACAGACTTACAACATAGCAGAGCATAGATAGCCCATTGTATAGCTTTGTGCTTAACTTAAAAAAAAAACCATAAAATTATTACTTGATAAACATAGTTGACTGGTAGTGCATTACACACATCTGCCAAGAGAGTAGTATTGTATGTGGTTTTCTTTATAGCAAAGCCATATTGTGCTATCTGCTGTGTCCACTGAGGAGCATCAAATCCCTGATTTCAGTGTTGTAACTCCAAAGATTTACTGCTATCCCACAAGGGGACCAAAGTTGATCTTTCTGTTTTTCAAGTCAATAAACATTTGTAATTTTTTTTCTATGGAATGTCATACAAGATTGCTCACATACCTTAAAATAAGATCAGAGAAGTTTTGTATTTCTTTATGTGGTTCTTTGTGTATTCTTTATGTATTCCTATATTTTTTTATCTTATTCCTTTTCCATTTGGGCCTGGCAGGACCAGGTGGTTGGTTAGGACACTCGACTCGCAACTTGTGATTAACAGGTTCAAATTTCCGTCTCGCCAAACATACTCACCTTTTAAGCCATGGGAGCATCATAATGTGGTGTTCAATCTTGCTATTCATTGGTAAAAGAGTAGCCAAAGAGTTTATGGTAAGAGGTGATGACTAATTGCCTTCCCTTATAACTACCAAACATGCTCACCCTTTCAGCCATGGGAGCATCATAATGTGGTGGTCAATCCTGCTATTCATTGGTAAAAGAGTAGCCAAAGAGTTTATGGTAAGAGGTGATGACTAATTGCCTTCCCTTATAACTACCAAACAAGCTCACCCTTTCAGCCATTGGAGCATCATAATGTGGTGGTCAATCCTGCTATTCATTGGTAAAAGAGTAGCCAAAGAGTTTATGGTAAGAGGTGATGACTAATTGCCTTCCCTTATAACTACCAAACAAGCTCACCCTTTCAGCCATGGGAGCATCATAATGTGGTGGTCAATCCTGCTATTCATTGGTAAAAGAGTAGCTAAAGAATTGATGGTAAGAGGCGTTGACTACCTGCCTTTCTTTGTAACTATTATCTGATTCATCAATAAGAATGCCTCAACATAATAGTTAAAACAATGTTGTATTTCTTATAAACAGGCTTCTTAATCCTCATTTGATGCTGCAATTCCTATAAATAGGCTTCTTAATTTTCACTTAAACAATGTTGTAATTCCTGTAAACAAGCTTTTTAATTCTAGCTTAATGTTGTAATTTGTGTAAACAGGCTTCTTGATTCTTGCTTGAACAATGTTGTAACTAATGTAAACAGGCTCCTTGATTCTTGCTTAAACAATGTTGTAACTCCTGTAAACAGGCTCCTTGATCCTTGCTTAAACAATGTTGTAACTCCTGTAAACAGGCTCCTTGATCCTTGCTTAAACAATGTTGTAACTCCTGTAAACAGGCTCCTTGATCCTTGCTTAAACAATGTTGTAACTCCTGTAAACAGGCTCCTTGATCCTTGCTTAAACAATGTTGTAACTCCTGTAAACAGGCTCCTTGATCCTTGCTTAAACAATGTTGTTAATCCTGTAAACGGGCTCCTTAATCCTAACTTTAACAATGCTGCAATTCCTGTAAAGTGTAACTTTTCTGTGTATTTTAAAACAAACCAAACCTTCTTCAGTTACCTTAACCCTCAAACTTGTCAAAATTTCACAAGTTGTATCATTATGTAAAGATAACCTACTATTTTAAAATAATTTTAAGACAGTTAGAAGTGCTTGAGTAAACATATCATTCTGTTTTCTTTAAATTAACTACTTAAAGACAGACTCAAAGAATTCATTATACAGCAGATCTTTATCAACTTATGTCTAAGAAAGTACCAGACATGAGGTGATTCTAGTTTCTGTTTTATTCACAATAACTGTTAGGTGATATGTCTTACTGCTTGAGAAATGCAGTGTTTGTCATTAAATTGTTAAAATTATGTGATTTTTTGTTAATTTTTAACAAATTTAATTTGTTAATTATTAAAATTTTTAGGAACTATATAATTTGTATAAAATTTTGACATATTTTGCAACATATTATCCTGAAAGAATAGCCCCTCCCCCTTAATGGCTCAGCAGTAAGTCTGAGGTATTGTAATGCTAAAAACCAAATTTTTATATACATAGTGGGTACAGCACATATAGCTGTGTGGCTTTGTCTTTAACAACAAAGAAGTAATGTACAAAATGTTAGGAACTCTTTTTCCCTTCTACAGTGCTAACATATTTTACAAATATACTTTAACTATTATCTTTTATCAAAATGAAGTTTTATTTATCAGATGATAAAGTAAATCTAAGCCTTATTTGCAATTCCAACTTTGTTACACCATTGAAAAGTGTGTGCATGCTTTATCCAGTAACAAACACTTTATTTCACATGAACATAGTTGTGATGTTTATCATACCTAGGAGGTGCTTTGTTGTCTTAACAGGTTTATTATTTTCACACCTAGAGGTTACGATGACTTCTGTAGTTTAGTTTCCATCATGTAATTCTGTGTTAATATTTTGTTATTTATCAGAATTTGTATTTACAGATTTTGATAATAAAGTTACATGAAATAGACAACTCCTTTAACTTTCCAAGTACCAATAAAAACTATTTTGATCAATGTTTTGCCACTGTTGCTTCACCAGAATCAGCTGTAACCAAAAATCCGTGTTAAATGACCATGAATGTTTTAAACTACCAGCTTGTATACAGGTGAGCTGTTACTTATTGTCCATGTGTGTTATCTGTTATTCATAACCCAAGTAATTAAGAGATAAAACCATTGTAATGTTATTTTACCAAGGATAATATTACACATTTGTTTCTTTTCTTTCAGGAGACCACTCATCATGTGTACCTAGTCATGGAGGTAAGTTGATTTCATAACTAAATGAAAATATAAACAGCAGTATTTTTCTAGTGATAAAACATATTGTGTCCAGTACAAATCTTTTGAGTTCAACCTTTTTACTGCATCTATCATTCTGTGTGAATTACTGAGACTACTGAAAAGTTTATCAGGTAGTTCACGTTTAGCTTGGTTGTTTCACAATGGAGATCCACCATTCTGAGAGGTCGATCAAACATCCAACTAATCAAGTTCGTATTTTAGGTAGATCTACTATTTTAACTGATGGATCAAGGAAAAGTCATCCCTTTCACTTGTAGTCATTAAAGAATAGAGTGAGATTTGAGGACGTACAGTATCAGATGCCATCTGGGAATCATGTGAACAGTATGTACAATTCAGAAAGATATCAAAAAGCATACAGGAGTTTTCAAGACTCAATGATTAGTGTTTTACAACTTATCTTGACACCATCTGTTGAAACATTGTCAGAAACTTTAATGTGTACAAAGAGTGGTGTCTAATAAATATCCATCTCAATATGTGTTTAACTTTTACAGGTTATACACGACTTTAGGCATACAAAGGCAACAAGAATGTTTTAATATTTCACATAAAATTCAATCCACATAAACATTTGGTTAAACTGGAACTTGAGCAATGTGAGGAGTTGATGTAAGTTTTTAACTATATCTCTTCTTTTTTAATATAAAAAGGTGTAATATATTAATATAATTTGTCCTGATGAACATTTAGGATGTAATAAGGAGAATATTATGTGTATATTGAAAAACTATGAATGTGATGTCAGTGAAAGCATTGAGGACCCAATGATAAAATACCAAAACCTGTATTCTAGAACTGACACCAGGTGTCACCAGTTATGAAAGTTATTATTATGGTACCCTCCACCTCATGATACAAAAATAGTAAAGATATAAAAACCTGTTATTTGAATGTAACAAGTATATCAAAACATGTTATCTGGACCTAATAAAGAAACCAAAATCTCTTATCTAAACTTGGTAAAGACGTTAAGACCATAACTTACACCTAACAGAAATATCATTAGTAGACATAGCAAATGTATCAGCACTACAGAATTAACATAAGAAGTAAATCTGTTACCTGAATCTGACAAAAAGACCAGTATCTGTTACCTGGATCTGACAAAAAGACCAGTATCTGTTACCTGGATCTGACAAAAAGACCAGTATCTGTTACCTGAATCTCACAAAAAGACCAGTATCTGTTTCGTGAATCTCACAAAAAGAGCAGTATCTTTTACCTGAATCTGACAAAAAGATCAGTGACTGTTACCTGAATCCGACAAAAGATCAGTGTCTGTTACCTGAATCTGGCAAAAAAAACAGTGTCTGTTACCTGAATCTGGCAAAAAAAAACAGTGTCTGTTACCTGAATCTGACAAAAAGACCAGTATCTGTTACTTGAATCTGATAAAAACATCAGTATCTGTTTCCTGGATCTGACAAAAAACCAGTATCTGTTACCTGAATCTGACAAAAAGACCAGTATCTGTTACCTGAATCTGACAAAAAGACCAGTATCTGTTACCTGAATCTGACAAAAAGACCAGTATCTGTTACCTGAATCTGACAAAAAGACCAGTATCTGTTACCTGAATCTGACAAAAAGACCAGTATCTGTTGTTTGGATCTGACAAAAAAAACCAGTATCTATTACCTGAATCTGGCAAAAAGACCAGTATCTGTTACCTGAATCTGAAAAAAAGACCAGTATCTGTTACCTGAATCTGAAAAAAAGACCAGTATCTGTTACCTGAATCTGAAAAAAGACCAGTATCTGTCACCTGGATCTGACAAAAAAAACAGTATCTGTTACCTGCATCTGACAAAAAGAACAGTATCTGTTATCTGGATCTGACAACAAAAAACCAGTGTCTCTTATCTGGATCTGACAAAAAGACCAGTATCTGTTATCTGGATCTGACAAAAAGACCAGTATGTGTTACCTAAATCTGACAAAAAGACCAGTATCTGTTACCTGAATCTAACAAAAATACCAGTATCTGTTACGTAGATCTGACAAAAAGACCAGTATCTGTTACATAGATCTGACAAAAAGACCAGTATCTGTTACCTGGATCTGACAAAAAGACCAGTGTCTGTTACCTGAATCTGACAAAAAGACCAGTATCTGTTGCCTGGATCTGACAAAAAGATCAGTATCTGTTATTTGAATCTGACAAAAAGATCAGTATCTGTTACCTGAATCTGACAAAAGGATCAGTATCTGTTACCTGAATCTGACAAAAAGATCAGTATCTGTTTCCTGAATCTGACAAAAAGACCAGTGTCT
This sequence comes from Tachypleus tridentatus, assembly GCF_004210375.1. Taxonomy (NCBI): domain Eukaryota; kingdom Metazoa; phylum Arthropoda; class Merostomata; order Xiphosura; family Limulidae; genus Tachypleus; species Tachypleus tridentatus. The sequence goes on from NC_134831.1 coordinate 97,857,513, forward strand.
GTTTCCTGGATCTGACGAAAAGACCAGTGTCTGTTTCCTGGATCTGACGAAAAGACCAGTGTCTGTTACCTGGATCTCACGAAAAGACCAGTGTCTGTTACCTGGATCTGACGAAAAGACCACTGTCTGTTACCTGGATCTGACGAAAAGACCACTGTCTGTTACCTGGATCTGACGAAAAGACCAGTGTCTGTTACCTGGATCTGACAAAAAGACCAGTATCTGTTACCTGGATCTGACAAAAAGACCAGTATCTGTTACCTGGATCTGACAAAAAGACCAGTATCTGTTACCTGAATCTGACAAAAAGATCAGTATCTGTTTCCTGAATCTGACAAAAAGACAAGTGTCTTTTCCTGGATCTGACGAAAAGACCAGTGTCTGTTTCCTGGATCTGACGAAAAGACCAGTGTCTGTTTCCTGGATCTGACGAAAAGACCAGTGTGTGTTACCTGGATCTCACGAAAAGACCAGTGTCTGTTACCTGGATCTGACGAAAAGACCACTGTCTGTTACCTGGATCTGACGAAAAGACCAGTGTCTGTTACCTGGATCTGACACAAAGACCAGTGTCTGTTACCTGGATCTCACAAAAAGACCAGTATCTGTTGCCTAGATCTGACAAAAAGACCAGTAACTATTACCTGAATCTGACAAAAAGATCAGTGTCTGTTACCTGAATCTGGCAAAAAAAACAGTGTCTGTTACCTGAATCTGGCAAAAAAAACAGTGTCTGTTACCTGAATCTGGCAAAAAAAACAGTGTCTGTTACCTGAATCTGACAAAAAGACCAGTATCTGTTACTTGAATCTGATAAAAACATCAGTATCTGTTTCCTGGATCTGACAAAAAACCAGTACTGTTACCTGAATCTGACAAAAAGAACAGTATCTGTTACCTGAATATGACAAAAAGATCATTATCTGTTACCTAAATCTGACAAAAAGACCAGTATCTGTTACCTGAATCTGACAAAAAGACCAGTATCTGTTACCTGAATCTGACAAAAAGACCAGTATCTGTTACCTGAATCTGACAAAAGACCAGTATCTGTTACCTGAATCTGACAAAAAGACCAGTATCTGTTGCCTGGATCTGACAAAAAGACCAGTATCTGTTGTTTGGATCTGACAAAAAAAAACAGTATCTATTACCTGAATCTGGCAAAAAGACCAGTATCTGTTACCTGAATCTGAAAAAAAAACCAGTATCTGTTACCTGAATCTGAAAAAAAGACCAGTATCTGTTACCTGAATCTGAAAAAAGACCAGTATCTGTTACCTGGATCTGACAAAAAAAACAGTATCTGTTACCTGCATCTGACAAAAAGAACAGTATCTGTTATCTGGATCTGACAACAAAAAACCAGTGTCTCTTATCTGGATCTGACAAAAAGACCAGTATCTGTTATCTGGATCTGACAAAAACACCAGTATGTGTTACCTAAATCTGACAAAAAGACCAGTATCTGTTACCTGAATCTGACAAAAATACCAGTATCTGTTACGTAGATCTGACAAAAAGACCAGTATCTGTTACATAGATCTGACAAAAAGACCAGTATCTGTTACCTGGATCTCACAAAAAGACCAGTATCTGTTACCTGGATCTGACAAAAAGACCAATATCTGTTACCTAGATCTGACAAAAAGACCAGTGTCTGTTACCTGGATCTGACAAAAAGACCAGTATCTGTTGCCTGGATCTGACAAAAAGATCAGTATCTGTTATTTGAATCTGACAAAAAGATCAGTATCTGTTACCTGAATCTGACAAAAAGATCAGTATCTGTTACCTGAATCTGACAAAAAGATCAGTATCTGTTTCCTGAATCTGACAAAAAGTCCAGTGTCTCTTTCCTGGATCTGACGAAAAGACCAGTGTCTGTTTCCTGGATCTGACGAAAAGACCAGTGTCTGTTACCTGGATCTCACGAAAAGACCAGTGTCTGTTACCTGGATCTCACGAAAAGACCACTGTCTGTTACCTGGATCTGACGAAAAGACCACTGTCTGTTACCTGGATCTGACAAAAAGACCAGTATCTGTTACCTGGATCTGACAAAAAGACCAGTATCTGTTACCTGGATCTGACAAAAAGACCAGTATCTGTTACCTGAATCTGACAAAAAGATCAGTATCTGTTTCCTGAATCTGACAAAAAGACAAGTGTCTGTTTCCTGGATCTGACGAAAAGACCAGTGTCTGTTTCCTGGATCTGACGAAAAGACCAGTGTCTGTTTCCTGGATCTGACGAAAAGACCAGTGTCTGTTACCTGGATCTCACGAAAAGACCAGTGTCTGTTACCTGGATCTGACGAAAAGACCAGTGTCTGTTACCTGGATCTGACGAAAAGACCAGTGTCTGTTACCTGGATCTGACGAAAAGACCACTGTCTGTTACCTGGATCTGACGAAAAGACCAGTGTCTGTTACCTGGATCTGACGAAAAGACCACTGTCTGTTACCTGGATCTGACACAAAGACCACTGTCTGTTACCTGGATCTGACACAAAGACCAGTGTCTGTTACCTGGATCTGACACAAAGACCTGTATCTGTTTCCTGAATTTGACAGAAAGACCAGTATCTGTTTCCTGGATCTCGCAAAAAGACCAGTATCTGTTTCCTGGATCTGACAAAAAGACCACTGTCTGTTACTTGAATATGACAAAACGATCATTATCTGTTACCTGAATCTGACAAAAAGACCAGTATCTGTTACCTGAATCTGACAGAAAGACCAGTGTCTGTTACTTGGGTCTGACAAAAAAAAACTAGTGTCTGTTACCTGGATCTGACACAAAGATCAGTATCTGTTTCCTGAATCTGACAAAAAGACAAGTGTCTTTTCCTGGATCTGACGAAAAGACCAGTGTCTGTTTCCTGGATCTGACGAAAAGACCAGTGTCTGTTTCCTGGATCTGACGAAAAGACCAGTGTGTGTTACCTGGATCTCACGAAAAGACCACTGTCTGTTACCTGGATCTGACGAAAAGACCACTGTCTGTTACCTGGATCTGACGAAAAGACCAGTGTCTGTTACCTGGATCTGACACAAAGACCAGTGTCTGTTACCTGGATCTCACAAAAAGACCAGTATCTGTTGCCTAGATCTGACAAAAAGACCAGTAACTATTACCTGAATCTGACAAAAAGATCAGTGTCTGTTACCTGAATCTGGCAAAAAAAACAGTGTCTGTTACCTGAATCTGGCAAAAAAAACAGTGTCTGTTACCTGAATCTGACAAAAAGACCAGTATCTGTTACCTGAATCTGACAAAAACAACAGTATCTGTTACCTGGATCTGACAAAAAGACCAGTATCTGTTACCTGGATCTGACAAAAAGACCAGTATCCGTTACCAGGATCTGACAAAAAAAAAACTGTGTTACCTGAATCTGACAAAAAGATCAGTATCTGTTTCCTGGATCTGACAAAAAACCAGTATCTGTTACCTGAATCTGACAAAAAGACCAGTATCTGTTACCTGAATATGACAAAAAGATCATTATCTGTTACCTAAATCTGACAAAAAGACCAGTATCTGTTACCTGAATCTGACAAAAAGACCAGTATCTGTTACCTGAATCTGACAAAAAGACCAGTATCTCTTACCTGAATCTGACAAAAAGACCAGTATCTGTTACCTGAATTTGACAAAAAGACCAGTATCTGTTGTTTGGATCTGACAAAAAAAAACCAGTATCTATTACCTGAATCTGGCAAAAAGACCAGTATCTGTTACCTGAATCTGAAAAAAAAACCAGTATCTGTTACCTGAATCTGAAAAAAAGACCAGTATCTGTTACCTGAATCTGAAAAAAGACCAGTATCTGTCACCTGGATCTGACAAAAAAAACAGTATCTGTTACCTGCATCTGACAAAAAGAACAGTATCTGTTATCTGGATCTGACAACAAAAAACCAGTGTCTCTTATCTGGATCTGACAACAAAAAACCAGTATCTGTTATCTGGATCTGACAAAAAGACCAGTATGTGTTTCCTGAATCTGACAAAAAGACAAGTGTCTGTTTCCTGGATCTGACGAAAAGACCAGTGTCTGTTTCCTGGATCTGACGAAAAGACCAGTGTCTGTTTCCTGTATCTGACGAAAAGACCAGTGTCTGTTACCTGGATCTGACGAAAAGACCAGTGTCTGTTTCCTGTATCTGACGAAAAGACCAGTGTGTGTTACCTGGATCTCACGAAAAGACCAGTGTCTGTTACCTGGATCTGACGAAAAGACCACTGTCTGTTACCTGGATCTGACAAAAAGACCAGTGTCTGTTACCTGGATCTGACGAAAAGACCACTGTCTGTTACCTGGATCTGACACAAAGACCACTGTCTGTTACCTGGATCTGACACAAAGACCAGTGTCTGTTACCTGGATCTGACACAAAGACCTGTATCTCTTTCCTGAATTTGACAGAAAGACCAGTATCTGTTTCCTGGATCTCGCAAAAAGACCAGTATCTGTTTCCTGGATCTGACAAAAAGACCACTGTCTGTTACCTGAATCTGACAAAACGATCAGTATCTGTTACCTGAATCTGACAAAAAGACCATTATCTGTTACCTGAATCTGACAGAAAGACCAGTGTCTGTTACTTGGGTCTGACAAAAAAAAACTAGTGTCTGTTACTTGGGTCTGACAAAAAAAACTAGTGTCTGTTACTTGGGTCTGACAAAAAAAAACTAGTGTCTGTTACCTGGATCTGACACAAAGACCAGTGTCTGTTACCTGAATCTGACAACAAAAAACCAGTGTCTTTTATCTGGATCTGAGAAAAAAAACAGTGTCTGTTACCTGCATCTGGCAAAAAAACAGTGTCTGTTACCTGCATCTGGCAAAAAGACCAGTGTCTGTTATCTGGATCTGACAAAAAGACCAGTATCTGTTACCTAGATCTGACAAAAAGACCAGTATCCGTTACCAGGATCTGACAAAAAAAAAAACTGTGTTACCTGAATCTGACAAAAAGATCAGTATCTGTTACCTGAATCTGGTAAAAAGACCAGTATCTGTAACCTGAATCTGACAAAAAGACCAGTATCTGTTACCTGAATGTGACAGAAAGATCAGTATCTGTTACCTGGATCTGACACAAAGACCAGTGTCTGTTACCTGGATCTGACACAAAGACCAGTGTCTGTTACCTGGATCTCACAAAAAGACCAGTATCTGTTGCCTAGATCTGACAAAAAGACCAGTAACTATTACCTGAATCTGACAAAAAGATCAGTGTCTGTTACCTGAATCTGGCAAAAAAAACAGTGTCTGTTACCTGAATCTGGCAAAAAAAACAGTGTCTGTTACCTGAATCTGACAAAAAGACCAGTATCTGTTACTTGAATCTGATAAAAACATCAGTATCTGTTACCTGAATCTGACAAAAAGACCAGTATCTGTTACCTGAATATGACAAAAAGATCATTATCTGTTTCCTGAATCTGACAAAAAGACCAGTATCTGTTACCTGAATCTGACAAAAAGACCAGTATCTGTTGTTTGGATCTGACAAAAAAAACCAGTATCGATTACCTGAATCTGGCAAAAAGACCAGTATCTGTTACCTGAATCTGAAAAAAAAACCAGTATCTGTTACCTGAATCTGAAAAAAAGACCAGTATCTGTTACCTGAATCTGAAAAAAGACCAGTATCTGTCACCTGGATCTGACAAAGAAAACAGTATCTGTTACCTGCATCTGACAAAAAGAACAGTATCTGTTATCTGGATCTGACAACAAAAAACCAGTGTCTCTTATCTGGATCTGACAAAAAGACCAGTATCTGTTATCTGGATCTGATAAAAAGACCAGTATGTGTTACCTAAATCTGACAAAAAGACCAGTATCTGTTACCTGAATCTGACAAAAATACCAGTATCTGTTACGTAGATCTGACAAAAAGACCAGTATCTGTTACATAGATCTGACAAAAAGACCAGTATCTGTTACCTGGATCTGACAAAAAGACCAGTATCTGTTACCTGGATCTGACAGAAAGACCAGTATCTGTTACCTGGATCTGACAAAAAGACCAGTATCTGTTATTTGAATCTGACAAAAAGATCAGTATCTGTTACCTGAATCTGACAAAAAGATCAGTATCTGTTACCTGAATCTGACAAAAAGATCAGTATCTGTTTCCTGAATCTGACAAAAAGACCAGTGTCTGTTTCCTGGATCTGACGAAAAGACCAGTGTCTGTTACCTGGATCTCACGAAAATACCTGTCTGTTACCTGGATCTGACGAAAAGACCACTGTCTGTTACCTGGATCTGACGAAAAGACCAGTGTCTGTTACCTGGATCTGACAAAAACACCAGTTTCTGTTACCTGGATCTGACAAAAAGACCAGTATCTGTTATTTGGATCTGACAAAAAGACCAGTATCTGTTTCCTGAATCTGACAAAAAGACAAGTGTCTGTTTCCTGGATCTGACGAAAAGACCAGTGTCTGTTTCCTGGATCTGACGAAAAGACCAGTGTCTGTTTCCTGGATCTGACGAAAAGACCAGTGTGTGTTACCTGGATCTGACGAAAAGACCAGTGTGTGTTACCTGGATCTGACGAAAATACCACTGTCTGTTACCTGGATCTGACGAAAAGACCACTGTCTGTTACCTGGATCTGACGAAAAGACCACTGTCTGTTACCTGGATCTCACGAAAAGACCACTGTCTGTTACCTGGATCTGACGAAAAGACCAGTGTCTGTTACCTGGATCTGACAAAAAGACCAGTATCTGTTACCTGGATCTGACAAAAAAGACCAGTATCTGTTACCTGGATCTGACAAAAGACCAGTATCTGTTACCTGAATCTGACAAAAGACCAGTATCTGTTTCCTGAATCTGACAAAAGACCAGTGTCTGTTTCCTGGATCTGACGAAAAGACCAGTGTCTGTTTCCTGGATCTGACGAAAAGACCAGTGTCTGTTACCTGGATCTGACGAAAAGACCAGTGTCTGTTACCTGGATCTGACGAAAAGACCAGTGTCTGTTACCTGGATCTGACGAAAAGACCACTGTCTGTTACCTGGATCTGACGAAAAGACCAGTGTCTGTTATCTGGATCTGACGAAAAGACCACTGTCTGTTACCTGGATCTGACACAAAGACCACTGTCTGTTACCTGGATCTGACACAAAGACCAGTGTCTGTTACCTGGATCTGACAAAAGACCTGTATCTGTTTCCTGAATCTGACAGAAAGACCAGTATCTGTTTCCTGGATCTCGCAAAAAAGACCAGTATCTGTTTCCTGGATCTGACAAAAGACCACTGTCTGTTACCTGAATCTGACAAAAGATCAGTATCTGTTACCTGAATCTGACAAAAGACCAGTATCTGTTACCTGAATCTGACAGAAAGACCAGTGTCTGTTACCTGGATCTGACAAAAAAAAACCAGTGTCTGTTACCTGGATCTGACACAAAGACCAGTATCTGTTTCCTGAATCTGACAAAAGGACAAGTGTCTGTTTCCTGGATCTGACGAAAAGACCAGTGTCTGTTTCCTGGATCTGACGAAAAGACCAGTGTCTGTTTCCTGGATCTGACGAAAAGACCAGTGTCTGTTTCCTGGATCTGACGAAAAGACCAGTGTCTGTTACCTGGATCTGACGAAAAGACCAGTGTCTGTTACCTGGATCTGACGAAAAGACCAGTGTCTGTTACCTGGATCTGACGAAAAGACCAGTGTCTGTTACCTGGATCTGACGAAAAGACCAGTGTCTGTTACCTGGATCTGACAAAAAGACCAGTGTCTGTTACCTGGATCTCACAAAAAGACCAGTATCTGTTGCCTAGATCTGACAAAAAGACCAGTAACTATTTCCTGGATCTGACGAAAAGACCAGTGTCTGTTACCTGGATCTGACACAAAGACCAGTGTCTGTTACCTGGATCTCACAAAAAGACCAGTATCTGTTGCCTAGATCTGACAAAAAGACCAGTATCTATTACCTGAATCTGACAAAAAGATCAGTGTCTGTTACCTGAATCTGGCAAAAAAAACAGTGTCTGTTACCTGAATCTGGCAAAAAAAACAGTGTCTGTTACCTGAATCTGACAAAAAGACCAGTATCTGTTACCTGAATCTGACAAAAAAGACCAGTATCTGTTACCTGGATCTGACAAAAAGACCAGTATCTGTTACCTGGATCTGACAAAAGACCAGTATCTGTTACCTGGATCTGACAAAAAAAAAACTGTGTTACCTGAATCTGACAAAAAGATCAGTATCTGTTTCCTGGATCTGACAAAAAACCAGTATCTGTTACCTGAATCTGACAAAAGACCAGTATCTGTTACCTGAATCTGACAAAAAGATCAGTATCTGTTACCTGAATCTGACAAAAGACCAGTATCTGTTACCTGAATCTGACAAAAGACCAGTATCTGTTACCTGAATCTGACAAAAGACCAGTATCTGTTACCTGAATCTGACAAAAGACCAGTATCTGTTACCTGAATCTGACAAAAGACCAGTATCTGTTGTTTGGATCTGACAAAAAAAACCAGTATCTGTTACCTGAATCTGGCAAAAAGACCAGTATCTGTTACCTGAATCTGAAAAAAAAACCAGTATCTGTTACCTGAATCTGAAAAAAAGACCAGTATCTGTTACCTGAATCTGAAAAAAAGACCAGTATCTGTTACCTGGATCTGACAAAAAAAAACAGTATCTGTTACCTGCATCTGACAAAAAGACCAGTATCTGTTATCTGGATCTGACAACAAAAAACCAGTGTCTCTTATCTGGATCTGACAAAAAAAACCAGTATCTGTTATCTGGATCTGACAAAAAGACCAGTATCTGTTTCCTGAATCTGACAAAAAGACAAGTGTCTGTTTCCTGGATCTGACGAAAAGACCAGTGTCTGTTTCCTGGATCTGACGAAAAGACCAGTGTCTGTTTCCTGGATCTGACGAAAAGACCAGTGTCTGTTACCTGGATCTGACGAAAAGACCAGTGTCTGTTACCTGGATCTGACGAAAAGACCAGTGTCTGTTACCTGGATCTGACAAAAGACCAGTGTCTGTTACCTGGATCTGACGAAAAGACCAGTGTCTGTTACCTGGATCTGACAAAAGACCACTGTCTGTTACCTGGATCTGACACAAAGACCAGTGTCTGTTACCTGGATCTGACACAAAGACCTGTATCTGTTTCCTGAATTTGACAGAAAGACCAGTATCTGTTTCCTGGATCTCGCAAAAAGACCAGTATCTGTTTCCTGGATCTGACAAAAAGACCACTGTCTGTTACTTGAATATGACAAAACGATCATTATCTGTTACCTGAATCTGACAAAAAGACCAGTATCTGTTACCTGAATCTGACAGAAAGACCAGTGTCTGTTACCTGGATCTGACAAAAAAACCAGTGTCTGTTACCTGGATCTGACAAAAAAAACCAGTGTCTGTTACCTGGATCTGACAAAAAAAACCAGTGTCTGTTACCTGGATCTGACACAAAGACCAGTGTCTGTTACCTGAATCTGACAAAAAAACCAGTGTCTGTTACCTGGATCTGACAAAAAAACAGTGTCTGTTACCTGGATCTGACAAAAAAACAGTGTCTGTTACCTGGATCTGACAAAAAAGACCAGTGTCTGTTACCTGGATCTGACAAAAGACCAGTATCTGTTACCTGGATCTGACAAAAGACCAGTATCTGTTACCTGGATCTGACAAAAAAAAAGTGTGTTACCTGAATCTGACAAAAGATCAGTATCTGTTACCTGAATCTGGTAAAAGACCAGTATCTGTTACCTGAATCTGACAAAAGACCAGTATCTGTTACCTGAATCTGACAAAAGACCAGTATCTGTTACCTGGATCTGACACAAAGACCAGTGTCTGTTACCTGGATCTGACACAAAGACCAGTGTCTGTTACCTGGATCTGACAAAAAGACCAGTATCTGTTACCTGGATCTGACAAAAAGACCAGTATCTGTTACCTGAATCTGACAAAAAGACCAGTGTCTGTTACCTGAATCTGACAAAAAAAAACAGTGTCTGTTACCTGAATCTGACAAAAAAAACAGTGTCTGTTACCTGAATCTGACAAAAGACCAGTATCTGTTACCTGAATCTGACAAAAAGATCAGTATCTGTTACCTGAATCTGACAAAAGACCAGTATCTGTTACCTGAATCTGACAAAAGATCAGTATCTGTTACCTGAATCTGACAAAAGACCAGTATCTGTTACCTGAATCTGACAAAAGACCAGTATCTGTTGTTTGGATCTGACAAAAAAACCAGTATCTGTTACCTGAATCTGACAAAAAAGACCAGTATCTGTTACCTGAATCTGACAAAAAACCAGTATCTGTTACCTGAATCTGAAAAAAGACCAGTATCTGTTACCTGAATCTGAAAAAAGACCAGTATCTGTTACCTGGATCTGACAAAAAAACAGTATCTGTTACCTGGATCTGACAAAAAGACCAGTATCTGTTACCTGGATCTGACAAAAAAACCAGTGTCTGTTACCTGGATCTGACAAAAGACCAGTATCTGTTACCTGGATCTGACAAAAGACCAGTATCTGTTACCTGGATCTGACAAAAGACCAGTATCTGTTACCTGAATCTGACAAAAGACCAGTATCTGTTACCTGGATCTGACAAAAGACCAGTATCTGTTACCTGGATCTGACAAAAAAAGACCAGTATCTGTTACCTGGATCTGACAAAAAGACCAGTATCTGTTACCTGGATCTGACAAAAAGACCAGTATCTGTTACCTGGATCTGACAAAAAGACCAGTATCTGTTACCTGAATCTGACAAAAAAGACCAGTATCTGTTACCTGAATCTGACAAAAAAGACCAGTATCTGTTACCTGAATCTGACAAAAAAGACCAGTATCTGTTTCCTGAATCTGACAAAAAAGACCAGTGTCTGTTACCTGGATCTGACGAAAAGACCAGTGTCTGTTACCTGGATCTGACGAAAAGACCAGTCTGTTACCTGGATCTGACGAAAAGACCAGTGTCTGTTACCTGGATCTGACGAAAAGACCACTGTCTGTTACCTGGATCTGACAAAAGCACCAGTTTCTGTTACCTGGATCTGACAAAAAGACCAGTATCTGTTACCTGGATCTGACAAAAAGACCAGTATCTGTTTCCTGAATCTGACAAAAAGACAAGTGTCTGTTTCCTGGATCTGACGAAAAGACCAGTGTCTGTTTCCTGGATCTGACGAAAAGACCAGTGTCTGTTTCCTGGATCTGACGAAAAGACCAGTGTCTGTTACCTGGATCTGACGAAAAGACCAGTGTCTGTTACCTGGATCTGACGAAAAGACCACTGTCTGTTACCTGGATCTGACGAAAAGACCACTGTCTGTTACCTGGATCTGACGAAAAGACCACTGTCTGTTACCTGGATCTGACAAAAGACCACTGTCTGTTACCTGGATCTGACACAAAGACCAGTGTCTGTTACCTGGATCTGACAAAAAGACCAGTATCTGTTACCTGGATCTGACAAAAAGACCAGTATCTGTTACCTGAATCTGACAAAAGACCAGTGTCTGTTACCTGAATCTGGCAAAAAAAACAGTGTCTGTTACCTGAATCTGGCAAAAAGACCAGTATCTGTTACCTGAATATGACAAAAAGATCATTATCTGTTACCTGGATCTGACAAAAGACCAGTATCTGTTACCTGATCTGACAAAAAGACCAGTATCTGTTACCTGAATCTGACAAAAGACCAGTATCTGTTACCTGAATCTGACAAAAGACCAGTATCTGTTACCTGGATCTGACAAAAGACCAGTATCTGTTACCTGGATCTGACAAAAAAACCAGTATCTGTTACCTGAATCTGGCAAAAAGACCAGTATCTGTTACCTGAATCTGAAAAAAAACCAGTATCTGTTACCTGAATCTGAAAAAAAGACCAGTATCTGTTACCTGAATCTGAAAAAAAGACCAGTATCTGTTACCTGGATCTGACAAAAAAGACCAGTATCTGTTACCTGAATCTGACAAAAAAGACCAGTATCTGTTACCTGGATCTGACAAAAAAGACCAGTATCTGTTACCTGGATCTGACAAAAAAGACCAGTATCTGTTACCTGGATCTGACAAAAGACCAGTATCTGTTACCTGGATCTGACAAAAAAGACCAGTATCTGTTACCTGGATCTGACAAAAGACCAGTGTCTGTTACCTGGATCTGACAAAAGACCAGTATCTGTTACCTGGATCTGACAAAAAAGACCAGTATCTGTTACCTGAATCTGACAAAAGACCAGTATCTGTTACCTGATCTGACAAAAAAGACCAGTATCTGTTACCTGAATCTGACAAAAAGACCAGTATCTGTTACCTGAATCTGACAAAAGACCAGTGTCTGTTACCTGGATCTGACAAAAGACCAGTGTCTGTTACCTGGATCTGACGAAAAGACCAGTGTCTGTTACCTGGATCTGACGAAAAGACCAGTGTCTGTTACCTGGATCTGACGAAAAGACCACTGTCTGTTACCTGGATCTGACGAAAAGACCACTGTCTGTTACCTGGATCTGACGAAAAGACCAGTGTCTGTTACCTGGATCTGACAAAAAGACCAGTATCTGTTACCTGGATCTGACAAAAAGACCAGTATCTGTTACCTGAATCTGAAAAAAGACCAGTATGTGTTACCTGAATCTGACAAAAAAGACCAGTATCTGTTACCTGAATCTGACAAAAAGACCAGTATCTGTTACCTGGATCTGACAAAAAAGACCAGTATCTGTTACCTGGATCTGACAAAAGACCAGTATCTGTTACCTGGATCTGACAAAAAGACCAGTATCTGTTACCTGGATCTGACAAAAAGACCAGTATCTGTTACCTGGATCTGACAAAAAGACCAGTGTCTGTTACCTGGATCTGACAAAAAGACCAGTGTCTGTTACCTGGATCTGACAAAAAGACCAGTATCTGTTGCCTGGATCTGACAAAAAGATCAGTATCTGTTATTTGAATCTGACAAAAAGATCAGTATCTGTTACCTGAATCTGACAAAAAGATCAGTATCTGTTACCTGAATCTGACAAAAAGATCAGTATCTGTTTCCTGAATCTGACAAAAAGACCAGTGTCTGTTTCCTGGATCTGACGAAAAGACCAGTGTCTGTTTCCTGGATCTGACGAAAAGACCAGTGTCTGTTACCTGGATCTGACTGTCTGTTACCTGGATCTGACGAAAAGACCAGTGTCTGTTACCTGGATCTGACGAAAAGACCAGTGTCTGTTACCTGGATCTCACAAAAAGACCAGTGTCTGTTACCTGGATCTGACAAAAAGACCAGTGTCTGTTACCTGGATCTGACAAAAAGACCAGTGTCTGTTACCTGGATCTGACAAAAAGACCAGTGTCTGTTACCTGGATCTGACAAAAGACCAGTGTCTGTTACCTGGATCTGACAAAAAGACCAGTATCTGTTACCTGAATCTGACAAAAAGACCAGTATCTGTTTCCTGGATCTGACAAAAGACCAGTATCTGTTTCCTGGATCTGACAAAAGACCAGTGTCTGTTACCTGGATCTGACAAAAAGACCAGTGTCTGTTACCTGGATCTGACAAAAGACCAGTGTCTGTTACCTGGATCTGACAAAAAGACCAGTGTCTGTTACCTGGATCTGACACAAAGACCAGTGTCTGTTACCTGGATCTGACAAAAAGACCAGTGTCTGTTACCTGGATCTGACAAAAGACCAGTGTCTGTTACCTGGATCTGACAAAAAAGACCAGTGTCTGTTACCTGGATCTGACAAAAGACCAGTGTCTGTTACCTGGATCTGACAAAAAGACCAGTGTCTGTTACCTGGATCTGACAAAAAAACCAGTGTCTGTTACCTGGATCTGACAAAAAAAACCAGTGTCTGTTACCTGGATCTGACAAAAGACCAGTGTCTGTTACCTGGATCTGACAAAAGACCAGTATCTGTTTCCTGAATCTGACAAAAAAGACCAGTATCTGTTTCCTGGATCTCGCAAAAGACCAGTATCTGTTACCTGGATCTGACAAAAGACCAGTGTCTGTTACCTGAATCTGACAAAAGACCAGTATCTGTTACCTGGATCTGACAAAAGACCAGTATCTGTTACCTGGATCTGACAAAAGACCAGTGTCTGTTACCTGGATCTGACAAAAGACCAGTGTCTGTTACCTGGATCTGACAAAAGACCAGTGTCTGTTACCTGGATCTGACAAAAAGACCAGTGTCTGTTACCTGGATCTGACAAAAAGACCAGTGTCTGTTACCTGGATCTCACAAAAAGACCAGTGTCTCTTACCTGGATCTGACACAAAAACCAGTGTCTGTTACCTGGATCTGACAAAAAAAGCTAGTGTCTGTTACCTGGATCTCACGAAAATACCTGTCTGTTACCTGGATCTGACGAAAAGACCACTGTCTGTTACCTGGATCTGACGAAAAGACCAGTGTCTGTTACCTGGATCTGACAAAAAGACCAGTATCTGTTACCTGGATCTGACAAAAAGACCAGTATCTGTTACCTGGATCTGACAAAAAGACCAGTATCTGTTACCTGAATCTGACAAAAAGACCAGTGTCTGTTTCCTGGATCTGACGAAAAGACCAGTGTCTGTTTCCTGGATCTGACGAAAAGACCAGTGTCTGTTACCTGGATCTGACGAAAAGACCAGTGTCTGTTACCTGGATCTGACGAAAAGACCAGTGTCTGTTACCTGGATCTGACGAAAAGACCAGTGTCTGTTACCTGGATCTGACGAAAAGACCAGTGTCTGTTACCTGGATCTGACGAAAATACCACTGTCTGTTACCTGGATCTGACGAAAAGACCACTGTCTGTTACCTGGATCTGACAAAAGACCACTGTCTGTTACCTGGATCTGACACAAAGACCAGTGTCTGTTACCTGGATCTGACAAAAAGACCAGTGTCTGTTACCTGGATCTGACAAAAAAGACCAGTATCTGTTACCTGGATCTGACAAAAGACCAGTATCTGTTACCTGAATCTGACAAAAAGATCAGTGTCTGTTACCTGAATCTGGCAAAAAAAACAGTGTCTGTTACCTGAATCTGGCAAAAAGAACAGTATCTGTTACCTGAATATGACAAAAGACCAGTATCTGTTACCTAAATCTGACAAAAAGACCAGTATCTGTTACCTGAATCTGAAAAAAGACCAGTATGTGTTACCTAAATCTGACAAAAAGACCAGTATCTGTTACCTGAATCTGACAAAAATACCAGTATCTGTTACGTAGATCTGACAAAAAAGACCAGTATCTGTTACCTGGATCTGACAAAAAAGACCAAAGACCAGTATCTGTTACCTGATCTGACAAAAAAACCAGACCAGTATCTGTTACCTGGATCTGACAAAAAGACCAGTATCTGTTACCTGGATCTGACAAAAAAGACCAGTATCTGTTACCTGGATCTGACAAAAGACCAGTATCTGTTACCTGGATCTGACAAAAGACCAGTATCTGTTACCTGGATCTGACAAAAGACCAGTATCTGTTACCTGGATCTGACAAAAAAGACCAGTGTCTGTTACCTGGATCTGACAAAAAGACCAGTATCTGTTACCTGGATCTGACAAAAGACCAGTATCTGTTACCTGAATCTGACAAAAGACCAGTATCTGTTACCTGAATCTGACAAAAAAGACCAGTATCTGTTACCTGAATCTGACAAAAGACCAGTATCTGTTTCCTGAATCTGACAAAAGACCAGTGTCTGTTTCCTGGATCTGACGAAAAGACCAGTGTCTGTTACCTGGATCTGACGAAAAGACCAGTGTCTGTTACCTGGATCTGACGAAAAGACCAGTGTCTGTTACCTGGATCTGACGAAAAGACCAGTGTCTGTTACCTGGATCTGACGAAAAGACCACTGTCTGTTACCTGGATCTGACGAAAAGACCAGTGTCTGTTACCTGGATCTGACAAAAGACCAGTGTCTGTTACCTGGATCTGACACAAAAACCAGTGTCTGTTACCTGATCTGACAAAAAACCAGTGTCTGTTACCTGGATCTGACAAAAAGACCTGTCTGTTACCTGGATCTGACAAAAAGACCAGTGTCTGTTACCTGGATCTGACAAAAAGACCAGTGTCTGTTACCTGGATCTGACAAAAGACCAGTTTCTGTTACCTGGATCTGACAAAAGACCAGTATCTGTTACCTGGATCTGACAAAAAAGACCAGTATCTGTTACCTGAATCTGACAAAAAGACCAGTGTCTGTTACCTGGATCTGACAAAAAGACCAGTGTCTGTTTCCTGGATCTGACGAAAAGACCAGTGTCTGTTTCCTGGATCTGACGAAAAGACCAGTGTCTGTTACCTGGATCTGACGAAAAGACCAGTGTCTGTTACCTGGATCTGACGAAAAGACCAGTGTCTGTTACCTGGATCTGACGAAAAGACCAGTGTCTGTTACCTGGATCTGACGAAAAGACCAGTGTCTGTTACCTGGATCTGACGAAAAGACCAGTGTCTGTTACCTGGATCTGACGAAAAGACCAGTGTCTGTTACCTGGATCTGACAAAAGACCAGTGTCTGTTACCTGGATCTGACAAAAGACCAGTGTCTGTTACCTGGATCTGACAAAAGACCAGTATCTGTTACCTGGATCTGACAAAAGACCAGTATCTGTTACCTGAATCTGACAAAAAGACCAGTGTCTGTTACCTGAATCTGACAAAAAAACCAGTGTCTGTTACCTGAATCTGACAAAAAAGACCAGTATCTGTTACCTGAATCTGACAAAAGACCAGTATCTGTTACCTGAATCTGAAAAAAGACCAGTATCTGTTACCTGAATCTGAAAAAGACCAGTATCTGTTACCTGAATCTGACAAAAGACCAGTATCTGTTACCTGAATCTGACAAAAGACCAGTATCTGTTACCTGATCTGACAAAAAGACCAGTATCTGTTACCTGATCTGACAAAAGACCAGTATCTGTTACCTGGATCTGACAAAAGACCAGTATCTGTTACCTGGATCTGACAAAAGACCAGTATCTGTTACCTGGATCTGACAAAAAAGACCAGTATCTGTTACCTGGATCTGACAAAAAAGACCAGTATCTGTTACCTGGATCTGACAAAAGACCAGTATCTGTTACCTGGATCTGACAAAAGACCAGTATCTGTTACCTGGATCTGACAAAAAGACCAGTGTCTGTTACCTGGATCTGACAAAAGACCAGTATCTGTTACCTGGATCTGACAAAAAGACCAGTATCTGTTACCTGAATCTGACAAAAGATCAGTATCTGTTACCTGAATCTGACAAAAGACCAGTCTGTTACCTGAATCTGACAAAAAGATCAGTATCTGTTACCTGAATCTGACAAAAGACCAGTGTCTGTTTCCTGGATCTGACCTGGAAAAAAGACCAGTGTCTGTTACCTGGATCTGACGAAAAGACCAGTGTCTGTTACCTGGATCTGACGAAAAGACCAGTGTCTGTTACCTGGATCTGACGAAAAGACCAGTGTCTGTTACCTGGATCTGACGAAAAGACCAGTGTCTGTTACCTGGATCTGACAAAAAGACCAGTGTCTGTTACCTGGATCTGACAAAAGACCAGTATCTGTTACCTGGATCTGACAAAAAAGACCAGTGTCTGTTACCTGGATCTGACAAAAAGACCAGTGTCTGTTACCTGGATCTGACAAAAAAGACCAGTGTCTGTTACCTGGATCTGACAAAAAAGACCAGTATCTGTTACCTGAATCTGACAAAAAAGACCAGTATCTGTTTCCTGGATCTGACAAAAAGACCAGTATCTGTTTCCTGGATCTGACAAAAGACCAGTGTCTGTTACCTGGATCTGACAAAAGACCAGTGTCTGTTACCTGGATCTGACAAAAGACCAGTGTCTGTTACCTGGATCTGACAAAAGACCAGTGTCTGTTACCTGGATCTGACAAAAGACCAGTGTCTGTTACCTGGATCTGACAAAAGACCAGTGTCTGTTACCTGGATCTGACAAAAAGACCAGTGTCTGTTACCTGGATCTGACAAAAGACCAGTGTCTGTTACCTGGATCTGACAAAAGACCAGTGTCTGTTACCTGGATCTGACAAAAGACCAGTGTCTGTTACCTGGATCTGACAAAAAGACCAGTGTCTGTTACCTGGATCTGACAAAAAACCAGTGTCTGTTACCTGGATCTGACAAAAGACCAGTGTCTGTTACCTGGATCTGACAAAAAGACCAGTATCTGTTACCTGGATCTGACAAAAGACCAGTATCTGTTTCCTGGATCTGACAAAGACCAGTAGTCTGTTTCCTGGATCTGACAAAAAGACCAGTGTCTGTTACCTGAATCTGACAAAAGACCAGTGTCTGTTACCTGGATCTGACAAAAGACCAGTGTCTGTTACCTGGATCTGACAAAAGACCAGTGTCTGTTACCTGGATCTGACAAAAAGACCAGTGTCTGTTACCTGGATCTGACAAAAAGACCAGTGTCTGTTACCTGGATCTGACAAAAGACCAGTGTCTGTTACCTGGATCTGACAAAAAGACCAGTGTCTGTTACCTGGATCTGACAAAAAAGACCAGTGTCTGTTACCTGGATCTGACAAAAAGACCAGTGTCTGTTACCTGGATCTGACAAAAAGACCAGTGTCTGTTACCTGGATCTGACAAAAAACCAGTGTCTGTTACCTGGATCTGACAAAAAACCAGTGTCTGTTACCTGGATCTGACAAAAAGACCAGTGTCTGTTACCTGGATCTGACAAAAGACCAGTATCTGTTACCTGAATCTGACAAAAGACCAGTATCTGTTACCTGGATCTGACAAAAAGACCAGTATCTGTTACCTGGATCTGACAAAAAAGACCAGTGTCTGTTACCTGAATCTGACAAAAAGACCAGTATCTGTTACCTGGATCTGACAAAAAAGACCAGTATCTGTTACCTGGATCTGACAAAAGAGTGTCTGTTACCTGATCTGACAAAAGACCAGTGTCTGTTACCTGGATCTGACAAAAAAGACCAGTGTCTGTTACCTGGATCTGACAAAAGACCAGTATCTGTTACCTGGATCTGACAAAAAAGACCAGTATCTGTTACCTGGATCTGACAAAAAGACCAGTATCTGTTACCTGGATCTGACAAAAAGACCAGTATCTGTTACCTGGATCTGACAAAAAGACCAGTGTCTGTTACCTGGATCTGACAAAAAGACCAGTATCTGTTACCTGGATCTGACAAAAAAGACCAGTATCTGTTACCTGAATCTGACAAAAAGACCAGTATCTGTTACCTGAATCTGACAAAAGACCAGTATCTGTTACCTGAATCTGACAAAAGACCAGTATCTGTTTCCTGAATCTGACAAAAGACCAGTGTCTGTTACCTGGATCTGACGAAAAGACCAGTGTCTGTTACCTGGATCTGACGAAAAGACCAGTGTCTGTTACCTGGATCTGACGAAAAGACCAGTGTCTGTTACCTGGATCTGACGAAAAGACCAGTGTCTGTTACCTGGATCTGACGAAAAGACCAGTGTCTGTTACCTGGATCTGACGAAAAGACCAGTGTCTGTTACCTGGATCTGACAAAAGACCAGTGTCTGTTACCTGGATCTGACAAAAGACCAGTGTCTGTTACCTGGATCTGACAAAAACCAGACCAGTGTCTGTTACCTGGATCTGACAAAAGACCAGTGTCTGTTACCTGGATCTGACAAAAAAGACCAGTATCTGTTACCTGAATCTGACAAAAGACCAGTATCTGTTACCTGGATCTGACAAAAAAGACCAGTATCTGTTACCTGGATCTGACAAAAAGACCAGTGTCTGTTACCTGGATCTGACAAAAGACCAGTGTCTGTTACCTGGATCTGACAAAAGACCAGTGTCTGTTACCTGAATCTGACAAAAAGACCAGTATCTGTTACCTGAATCTGACAAAAGACCAGTGTCTGTTTCCTGGATCTGACGAAAAGACCAGTGTCTGTTACCTGGATCTGACGAAAAGACCAGTGTCTGTTTCCTGGATCTGACAAAAGACCAGTGTCTGTTACCTGGATCTGACGAAAAGACCAGTGTCTGTTACCTGGATCTGACGAAAAGACCACTGTCTGTTACCTGGATCTGACGAAAAGACCAGTGTCTGTTACCTGGATCTGACAAAAAGACCAGTGTCTGTTACCTGGATCTGACACAAAGACCAGTGTCTGTTACCTGGATCTGACACAAAGACCAGTGTCTGTTACCTGGATCTGACAAAAAGACCTGTGAATGAATCTGACAAAAAGACCAGTATCTGTTTCCTGATCTCGCAAAAGACCAGTATCTGTTACCTGGATCTGACAAAAGACCAGTGTCTGTTACCTGAATCTGACAAAAGACCAGTATCTGTTACCTGAATCTGACAAAAAAGACCAGTATCTGTTACCTGAATCTGACAAAAAGACCAGTGTCTGTTACCTGGATCTGACAAAAAAACCAGTGTCTGTTACCTGGATCTGACAAAAGACCAGTGTCTGTTACCTGAATCTGACAAAAAAAAAACCAGTGTCTGTTACCTGGATCTGACAAAAAAAACAGTGTCTGTTACCTGGATCTGACAAAAAAAACCAGTGTCTGTTACCTGGATCTGACAAAAAAAACAGTGTCTGTTACCTGGATCTGACAAAAGACCAGTGTCTGTTACCTGGATCTGACAAAAGACCAGTATCTGTTACCTGGATCTGACAAAAAAACCAGTGTCTGTTACCTGAATCTGACAAAAGACCAGTATCTGTTACCTGAATCTGACAAAAAGACCAGTATCTGTTACCTGAATCTGACAAAAGACCAGTATCTGTTACCTGAATCTGACAAAAGACCAGTATCTGTTACCTGGATCTGACAAAAAGACCAGTGTCTGTTACCTGGATCTGACAAAAAGACCAGTGTCTGTTACCTGGATCTGACAAAAGACCAGTGTCTGTTACCTGGATCTGACAAAAAGACCAGTGTCTGTTACCTGGATCTGACAAAAAGACCAGTGTCTGTTACCTGGATCTGACAAAAGACCAGTGTCTGTTACCTGGATCTGACAAAAGACCAGTGTCTGTTACCTGGATCTGACACAAAGACCAGTGTCTGTTACCTGGATCTGACAAAAAGACCAGTGTCTGTTACCTGGATCTGACAAAAAGACCAGTGTCTGTTACCTGGATCTGACAAAAGACCAGTATCTGTTACCTGAATCTGACAAAAAGACCAGTGTCTGTTACCTGAATCTGACAAAAGACCAGTGTCTGTTACCTGAATCTGACAAAAAAAGCAGTGTCTGTTACCTGGATCTGACAAAAAAATCTGACAAAAGCCAGTGTCTGTTACCTGGATCTGACAAAAACCAGTGTCTGTTACCTGGATCTGACAAAAGACCAGTGTCTGTTACCTGGATCTGACAAAAGACCAGTGTCTGTTTCCTGGATCTGACAAAAAGACCAGTGTCTGTTACCTGGATCTGACAAAAAAGACCAGTGTCTGTTACCTGGATCTGACGAAAAGACCAGTGTCTGTTACCTGGATCTGACAAAAAGACCAGTGTCTGTTACCTGGATCTGACAAAAAGACCAGTGTCTGTTACCTGGATCTGACAAAAAGACCAGTGTCTGTTACCTGGATCTGACAAAAAGACCAGTGTCTGTTACCTGGATCTCACAAAAAGACCAGTGTCTGTTACCTGGATCTGACAAAAGACCAGTGTCTGTTACCTGGATCTGACAAAAGACCAGTGTCTGTTACCTGGATCTGACAAAAGACCAGTGTCTGTTACCTGGATCTGACAAAAGACCAGTATCTGTTACCTGGATCTGACAAAAGACCAGTATCTGTTACCTGAATCTGACAAAAGACCAGTGTCTGTTACCTGAATCTGACAAAAAACCAGTGTCTGTTACCTGAATCTGACAAAAGACCAGTATCTGTTACCTGAATCTGACAAAAGACCAGTATCTGTTACCTGAATCTGACAAAAGACCAGTATCTGTTACCTGAATCTGACCTGGAAAAAAGACCAGTATCTGTTACCTGAATCTGACAAAAAAAGACCAGTATCTGTTACCTGAATCTGACAAAAAAGACCAGTATCTGTTACCTGAATCTGACAAAAAAGACCAGTATCTGTTACCTGGATCTGACAAAAAAGACCAGTATCTGTTACCTGATCTGACAAAAGACCAGTATCTGTTACCTGGATCTGACAAAAGACCAGTATCTGTTACCTGGATCTGACAAAAAAGACCAGTATCTGTTACCTGGATCTGACAAAAAGACCAGTATCTGTTACCTGGATCTCACAAAAAGACCAGTATCTGTTACCTGGATCTGACAAAAAAGACCAGTATCTGTTACCTGGATCTGACAAAAAGACCAGTGTCTGTTACCTGGATCTGACAAAAGACCAGTATCTGTTACCTGGATCTGACAAAAAGACCAGTATCTGTTACCTGAATCTGACAAAAGACCAGTATCTGTTACCTGAATCTGACAAAAGACCAGTATCTGTTACCTGAATCTGACAAAAAGACCAGTGTCTGTTACCTGGATCTGACAAAAGACCAGTGTCTGTTACCTGGATCTGACAAAAGACCAGTGTCTGTTACCTGGATCTGACGAAAAGACCAGTGTCTGTTACCTGGATCTGACGAAAAGACCAGTGTCTGTTACCTGGATCTGACGAAAAGACCAGTGTCTGTTACCTGGATCTGACGAAAAAAGACCAGTGTCTGTTACCTGGATCTGACAAAAAGACCAGTGTCTGTTACCTGGATCTGACAAAAATCTGACAACCAGTGTCTGTTACCTGGATCTGACAAAAAACCAGTGTCTGTTACCTGGATCTGACAAAAGACCAGTGTCTGTTACCTGGATCTGACAAAAAGACCAGTGTCTGTTACCTGGATCTGACAAAAAGACCAGTGTCTGTTACCTGGATCTGACAAAAAGACCAGTGTCTGTTACCTGGATCTGACAAAAGACCAGTGTCTGTTACCTGGATCTGACAAAAACCAGTGTCTGTTACCTGGATCTGACCAGTATCTGTTACCTGGATCTGACAAAAAAGACCAGTATCTGTTACCTGAATCTGATAAAAAGACCAATGTCTGTTACCTGGATCTGACAAAAAGACCAGTGTCTGTTACCTGGATCTGACAAAAAGACCAGTGTCTGTTACCTGGATCTGACAAAAAGACCAGTGTCTGTTACCTGGATCTGACGAAAAGACCAGTGTCTGTTACCTGGATCTGACAAAAAGACCAGTGTCTGTTACCTGGATCTGACAAAAGACCAGTGTCTGTTACCTGGATCTGACAAAAAGACCAGTGTCTGTTACCTGGATCTGACAAAAAGACCAGTGTCTGTTACCTGGATCTGACAAAAGACCAGTGTCTGTTACCTGGATCTGACAAAAGACCAGTGTCTGTTACCTGGATCTGACAAAAAGACCAGTGTCTGTTACCTGGATCTGACAAAAGACCAGTATCTGTTACCTGGATCTGACAAAAGACCAGTATCTGTTACCTGAATCTGACAAAAAGATCAGTGTCTGTTACCTGAATCTGGCAAAAAAAACAGTGTCTGTTACCTGAATCTGGCAAAAAGAACAGTATCTGTTACCTGAATATGACAAAAAGATCATTATCTGTTACCTGAATCTGAAAAAAAGACCAGTATCTGTTACCTGAATCTGAAAAAAGACCAGTATGTGTTACCTAAATCTGACAAAAAGACCAGTATCTGTTACCTGAATCTGACAAAAATACCAGTATCTGTTACCTGAATCTGACAAAAAAGACCAGTATCTGTTACCTGGATCTGACAAAAGACCAGTATCTGTTACCTGAATCTGACAAAAAGACCAGTATCTGTTACCTGGATCTGACAAAAAGACCAGTATCTGTTACATAGATCTGACAAAAAGACCAGTATCTGTTACCTGGATCTGACAAAAAGACCAGTATCTGTTACCTGGATCTGACAAAAAGACCAGTATCTGTTACCTGGATCTGACAAAAAGACCAGTATCTGTTACATGGATCTGACAAAAGACCAGTGTCTGTTACCTGGATCTGACAAAAAGACCAGTATCTGTTACCTGGATCTGACAAAAAGACCAGTATCTGTTACCTGGATCTGACAAAAAGACCAGTATCTGTTACCTGAATCTGACAAAAAGACCAGTATCTGTTACCTGAATCTGACAAAAAGATCAGTATCTGTTTCCTGAATCTGACAAAAAGACCAGTGTCTGTTTCCTGGATCTGACAAAAGACCAGTGTCTGTTACCTGGATCTGACAAAAAGACCAGTGTCTGTTACCTGGATCTGACGAAAAGACCAGTGTCTGTTACCTGGATCTGACGAAAAGACCAGTGTCTGTTACCTGGATCTGACGAAAAGACCAGTGTCTGTTACCTGGATCTGACGAAAAGACCAGTGTCTGTTACCTGGATCTGACAAAAAGACCAGTATCTGTTACCTGGATCTGACAAAAAAGACCAGTGTCTGTTACCTGGATCTGACAAAAGACCAGTGTCTGTTACCTGGATCTGACAAAAAGACCAGTGTCTGTTACCTGGATCTGACAAAAGACCAGTATCTGTTTCCTGAATCTGACAAAAGACCAGTATCTGTTTCCTGGATCTGACAAAAGACCAGTATCTGTTTCCTGGATCTGACAAAAGACCAGTGTCTGTTACCTGGATCTGACAAAAAGACCAGTGTCTGTTACCTGGATCTGACAAAAGACCAGTGTCTGTTACCTGGATCTGACACAAAGACCAGTGTCTGTTACCTGGATCTGACACCAAAGACCAGTGTCTGTTACCTGGATCTGACAAAAAAGACCAGTGTCTGTTACCTGGATCTGACAAAAAAGACCAGTGTCTGTTACCTGGATCTGACAAAAAGACCAGTGTCTGTTACCTGGATCTGACAAAAGACCAGTGTCTGTTACCTGGATCTGACAAAAAGACCAGTGTCTGTTACCTGGATCTGACAAAAAAAGCTAGTGTCTGTTACCTGGATCTGACAAAAAAAGTGTCTAGTGTCTGTTACCTGGATCTGACACAAAGACCAGTGTCTGTTAAATGGATCTGACAAAAAGACCTGTATCTGTTTCCTGAATTTGACAAAAAGACCAGTATCTGTTTCCTGGATCTCGCAAAAAGACCAGTATCTGTTTCCTGGATCTGACAAAAAGACCAGTGTCTGTTACCTGAATCTGACACAAAGACCAGTGTCTGTTACCTGGATCTGACAAAAGACCAGTGTCTGTTACCTGGATCTGACAAAAAGACCAGTGTCTGTTACCTGGATCTGACAAAAAGACCAGTGTCTGTTACCTGGATCTGACAAAAAGACCAGTGTCTGTTACCTGGATCTGACAAAAAGACCAGTATCTGTTACCTGGATCTGACAAAAAAGACCAGTGTCTGTTACCTGGATCTGACAAAAGACCAGTGTCTGTTACCTGATCTGACAAAAAGACCAGTGTCTGTTACCTGGATCTGACAAAAAGACCAGTGTCTGTTACCTGGATCTGACAAAAAAACCAGTGTCTGTTACCTGGATCTGACACAAAGACCAGTGTCTGTTACCTGGATCTGACAAAAGACCAGTATCTGTTACCTGAATCTGACAAAAAGACCAGTATCTGTTACCTGGATCTGACAAAAAACCTGACCAGTATCTGTTACCTGGATCTGACAAAAGACCAGTGTCTGTTACCTGAATCTGACAAAAGACCAGTATCTGTTACCTGGATCTGACAAAAAGACCAGTATCTGTTACCTGGATCTGACAAAAAAGACCAGTGTCTGTTACCTGGATCTGACAAAAGACCAGTGTCTGTTACCTGATCTGACAAAAAGACCAGTGTCTGTTACCTGGATCTGACAAAAGACCAGTATCTGTTACCTGGATCTGACAAAAAGACCAGTATCTGTTACCTGGATCTGACAAAAAGACCAGTATCTGTTACCTGGATCTGACAAAAAGACCAGTATCTGTTACCTGGATCTGACAAAAAGACCAGTGTCTGTTACCTGGATCTGACAAAAAGACCAGTATCTGTTACCTGGATCTGACAAAAAGACCAGTATCTGTTACCTGAATCTGACAAAAAAGACCAGTATCTGTTACCTGAATCTGACAAAAAAGACCAGTATCTGTTACCTGAATCTGACAAAAGACCAGTATCTGTTACCTGAATCTGACAAAAGACCAGTGTCTGTTACCTGGATCTGACAAAAGACCAGTGTCTGTTACCTGGAAAAGACCAGTGTCTGTTACCTGGATCTGACGAAAAGACCAGTGTCTGTTACCTGGATCTGACGAAAAGACCAGTGTCTGTTACCTGGATCTGACGAAAAGACCAGTGTCTGTTACCTGGATCTGACAAAAAGACCAGTGTCTGTTACCTGGATCTGACAAAAAGACCAGTGTCTGTTACCTGGATCTGACAAAAAGACCAGTGTCTGTTACCTGGATCTGACAAAAAGACCAGTGTCTGTTACCTGGATCTGACAAAAAGACCAGTGTCTGTTACCTGGATCTGACAAAAAGACCAGTGTCTGTTACCTGGATCTGACAAAAAGACCAGTATCTGTTACCTGGATCTGACAAAAGACCAGTATCTGTTACCTGGATCTGACAAAAGACCAGTATCTGTTACCTGGATCTGACAAAAGACCACTGTCTGTTACTTGGATCTGACACAAAGACCAGTGTCTGTTACCTGGATCTGACAAAAAGACCAGTATCTGTTACCTGAATCTGACAAAAAGATCAGTATCTGTTTCCTGAATCTGACAAAAAGACCAGTGTCTGTTTCCTGGATCTGACGAAAAGACCAGTGTCTGTTTCCTGGATCTGACGAAAAGACCAGTGTCTGTTTCCTGGATCTGACGAAAAGACCAGTGTCTGTTACCTGGATCTGACGAAAAGACCAGTGTCTGTTACCTGGATCTGACGAAAAGACCAGTGTCTGTTACCTGGATCTGACGAAAAGACCAGTGTCTGTTACCTGGATCTGACGAAAAGACCAGTGTCTGTTACCTGGATCTGACAAAAAAGACCAGTGTCTGTTACCTGGATCTGACACAAAGACCAGTATCTGTTACCTGAATCTGACAAAAGACCAGTATCTGTTACCTGGATCTGACAAAAAAGACCAGTATCTGTTTCCTGGATCTGACAAAAGACCAGTGTCTGTTACCTGAATCTGACAAAAGATCAGTATCTGTTACCTAAATCTGACAAAAAGACCAGTATCTGTTACCTGAATCTGACAGAAAGACCAGTGTCTGTTACCTGGATCTGACAAAAAAACCAGTGTCTGTTACCTGGATCTGACCAAAGACCAGTGTCTGTTACCTGAATCTGACAAAAAAAAACCAGTGTCTGTTACCTGGATCTGAGAAAAAAACAGTGTCTGTTACCTGGATCTGACAAAAAAAACAGTGTCTGTTACCTGGATCTGACAAAAAAAACAGTGTCTGTTACCTGGATCTGACAAAAGACCAGTGTCTGTTACCTGATCTGACAAAAAGACCAGTATCTGTTACCTGGATCTGACAAAAAAAAACAGTGTTACCTGAATCTGACAAAAGACCAGTATCTGTTACCTGAATCTGACAAAAGACCAGTATCTGTTACCTGAATCTGACAAAAGACCAGTATCTGTTACCTGAATCTGACAAAAGATCAGTATCTGTTACCTGGATCTGACAAAAAGACCAGTGTCTGTTACCTGGATCTGACAAAAGACCAGTGTCTGTTACCTGGATCTGACAAAAGACCAGTGTCTGTTACCTGATCTGACAAAAGACCAGTGTCTGTTACCTGGATCTGACAAAAGACCAGTGTCTGTTACCTGGATCTGACAAAAGACCAGTGTCTGTTACCTGGATCTGACAAAAAGACCAGTGTCTGTTACCTGGATCTGACAAAAGACCAGTGTCTGTTACCTGGATCTGACAAAAAGACCAGTGTCTGTTACCTGGATCTGACACAAAAGACCAGTGTCTGTTACCTGGATCTGACAAAAAGACCAGTATCTGTTACCTGAATCTGACAAAAGACCAGTGTCTGTTACCTGAATCTGACAAAAAGACCAGTGTCTGTTACCTGAATCTGACAAAAGAGTGTCTGTTACCTGATCTGACAGTGTCTGTTACCTGGATCTGACAAAAAAGCCAGTGTCTGTTACCTGGATCTGACAAAAAAAGACCAGTGTCTGTTACCTGGATCTGACAAAAAGACCAGTGTCTGTTACCTGGATCTGACAAAAGACCAGTGTCTGTTACCTGGATCTGACAAAAAGACCAGTGTCTGTTACCTGGATCTGACAAAAAGACCAGTGTCTGTTACCTGGATCTGACGAAAAGACCAGTGTCTGTTACCTGGATCTGACAAAAAGACCAGTGTCTGTTACCTGGATCTGACAAAAAAGACCAGTGTCTGTTACCTGGATCTGACAAAAGACCAGTGTCTGTTACCTGGATCTGACAAAAAGACCAGTATCTGTTACCTGGATCTGACAAAAGACCAGTATCTGTTACCTGAATCTGACAAAAGACCAGTATCTGTTACCTGAATCTGACAAAAGACCAGTGTCTGTTACCTGGATCTGACAAAAAGACCAGTGTCTGTTACCTGGATCTGACAAAAAGACCAGTATCTGTTACCTGGATCTGACAAAAAGACCAGTGTCTGTTACCTGGATCTGACAAAAAGACCAGTGTCTGTTACCTGGATCTGACAAAAGACCAGTGTCTGTTACCTGGATCTGACAAAAAGACCAGTGTCTGTTACCTGGATCTGACGAAAAGACCAGTGTCTGTTACCTGGATCTCACAAAAAGACCAGTGTCTGTTACCTGGATCTGACAAAAAGACCAGTATCTGTTACCTGAATCTGACAAAAGACCAGTATCTGTTACCTGGATCTGACAAAAGACCAGTATCTGTTACCTGGATCTGACAAAAGACCAGTGTCTGTTACCTGAATCTGACAAAAAACGACCAGTATCTGTTACCTGAATCTGACAAAAGACCAGTATCTGTTACCTGAATCTGACAAAAAGACCAGTGTCTGTTACCTGGATCTGACAAAAAAAACCAGTGTCTGTTACCTGGATCTGACAAAAGACCAGTGTCTGTTACCTGAATCTGACAAAAAAACCAGTGTCTGTTACCTGGATCTGACAAAAAAACCAGTGTCTGTTACCTGGATCTGACAAAAAAAACCAGTGTCTGTTACCTGGATCTGACAAAAAACCAGTGTCTGTTACCTGGATCTGACAAAAAAAACAGTGTCTGTTACCTGGATCTGACAAAAGACCAGTGTCTGTTACCTGATCTGACAAAAAAGACCAGTATCTGTTACCTGGATCTGACAAAAGACCAGTATCTGTTACCTGAATCTGACAAAAAAGACCAGTATCTGTTACCTGAATCTGACAAAAGACCAGTGTCTGTTACCTGAATCTGACAAAAAGACCAGTGTCTGTTACCTGGATCTGACAAAAAGACCAGTGTCTGTTACCTGGATCTGACAAAAGACCAGTGTCTGTTACCTGGATCTGACACAAAGACCAGTGTCTGTTACCTGGATCTGACAAAAAGACCAGTGTCTGTTACCTGGATCTGACAAAAAAGACCAGTGTCTGTTACCTGGATCTGACAAAAGACCAGTGTCTGTTACCTGGATCTGACAAAAGACCAGTGTCTGTTACCTGGATCTGACAAAAAGACCAGTGTCTGTTACCTGATCTGACAAAAAAACCAGTGTCTGTTACCTGGATCTGACAAAAAAAACCAGTGTCTGTTACCTGGATCTGACACAAAGACCAATGTCTGTTACCTGGATCTGACAAAAAGACCAGTATCTGTTACCTGGATCTGACAAAAAGACCAGTATCTGTTACCTGGATCTGACAAAAAGACCAGTATCTGTTACCTGGATCTGACAAAAAGACCAGTGTCTGTTACCTGGATCTGACAAAAAGACCAGTATCTGTTACCTGGATCTGACAAAAAGACCAGTATCTGTTACCTGGATCTGACAAAAGACCAGTGTCTGTTACCTGGATCTGACAAAAGACCAGTGTCTGTTACCTGATCTGACAAAAAGACCAGTGTCTGTTACCTGATCTGACAAAAGACCAGTGTCTGTTACCTGGATCTGACAAAAAGACCAGTGTCTGTTACCTGGATCTGACAAAAGACCAGTGTCTGTTACCTGGATCTGACAAAAAGACCAGTATCTGTTACCTGGATCTGACAAAAAGACCAGTGTCTGTTACCTGGATCTGACAAAAAGACCAGTATCTGTTACCTGGATCTGACAAAAAGATCAGTATCTGTTACCTGAATCTGACAAAAAGACCAGTATCTGTTACCTGAATCTGACAAAAAGATCAGTATCTGTTACCTGAATCTGACAAAAAGACCAGTGTCTGTTACCTGAATCTGACAAAAAGACCAGTGTCTGTTACCTGGATCTGACAAAAGACCAGTGTCTGTTACCTGGATCTGACAAAAAGACCAGTGTCTGTTACCTGATCTGACAAAAGACCAGTATCTGTTACCTGAATCTGACAAAAGACCAGTATCTGTTACCTGAATCTGACAAAAGACCAGTGTCTGTTTCCTGAATCTGGCAAAAAAAACAGTGTCTGTTACCTGAATCTGGCAAAAAGACCAGTATCTGTTACCTGAATCTGACAAAAAGATCAGTATCTGTTACCTGAATCTGACAAAAAGACCAGTATCTGTTACCTGAATCTGAAAAAAAGACCAGTATCTGTTACCTGAATCTGACAAAAAGACCAGTATCTGTTACCTGAATCTGACAAAAAGACCAGTATCTGTTACCTGAATCTGACAAAAAGACCAGTATCTGTTACCTGGATCTGACAAAAAGACCAGTATCTGTTACCTGGATCTGACAAAAAGACCAGTATCTGTTACCTGGATCTGACAAAAGACCAGTATCTGTTACCTGGATCTGACAAAAAGACCAGTATCTGTTACCTGGATCTGACAAAAAGACCAGTATCTGTTACCTGGATCTGACAAAAAGACCAGTATCTGTTACCTGGATCTGACAAAAAGACCAGTATCTGTTACCTGGATCTGACAAAAAGACCAGTGTCTGTTACCTGGATCTGACAAAAAGACCAGTATCTGTTACCTGGATCTGACAAAAAGACCAGTATCTGTTACCTGAATCTGACAAAAAGATCAGTATCTGTTACCTGAATCTGACAAAAAGACCAGTATCTGTTACCTGAATCTGACAAAAGACCAGTGTCTGTTACCTGGATCTGACGAAAAGACCACTGTCTGTTACCTGGATCTGACGAAAAGACCAGTGTCTGTTACCTGGATCTGACGAAAAGACCAGTGTCTGTTACCTGGATCTGACAAAAACCAGTGTCTGTTACCTGGATCTGACAAAAGACCAGTGTCTGTTACCTGGATCTGACAAAAGACCAGTGTCTGTTACCTGGATCTGACAAAAGACCAGTGTCTGTTACCTGGATCTGACAAAAAAAGACCAGTGTCTGTTACCTGGATCTGACAAAAAAGACCAGTGTCTGTTACCTGGATCTCACAAAAAGACCAGTGTCTGTTACCTGGATCTGACAAAAAGACCAGTATCTGTTACCTGGATCTGACAAAAAGACCAGTATCTGTTACCTGAATCTGACAAAAGACCAGTATCTGTTACCTGGATCTGACAAAAGACCAGTGTCTGTTACCTGGATCTGACAAAAAGACCAGTGTCTGTTACCTGGATCTGACAAAAGACCAGTGTCTGTTACCTGGATCTGACAAAAAGACCAGTGTCTGTTACCTGGATCTGACAAAAAGACCAGTGTCTGTTACCTGGATCTGACAAAAGACCAGTGTCTGTTACCTGGATCTGACAAAAGACCAGTGTCTGTTACCTGGATCTGACAAAAGACCAGTGTCTGTTACCTGGATCTGACAAAAAGACCAGTGTCTGTTACCTGGATCTGACAAAAAAGACCAGTGTCTGTTACCTGGATCTGACAAAAAAAACCAGTGTCTGTTACCTGGATCTGACAAAAAACCTAGTGTCTGTTACCTGGATCTGACAAAAAACCAGTGTCTGTTACCTGGATCTGACACAAAGACCAGTGTCTGTTAAATGGATCTGACAAAAGACCTGTATCTGTTTCCTGAATCTGACAAAAAGACCAGTATCTGTTTCCTGGATCTGACAAAAGACCAGTATCTGTTTCCTGGATCTGACAAAAAAGACCAGTGTCTGTTACCTGAATCTGACACAAAGACCAGTATCTGTTACCTGGATCTGACAAAAAAAGACCAGTGTCTGTTACCTGGATCTGACACCTGAAAAAAAACCAGTGTCTGTTACCTGGATCTGACAAAAAAGACCAGTGTCTGTTACCTGGATCTGACAAAAAGACCAGTGTCTGTTACCTGATCTGACAAAAAGACCAGTGTCTGTTACCTGGATCTGACAAAAAGACCAGTGTCTGTTACCTGGATCTGACAAAAAAAAGACCAGTATCTGTTACCTGGATCTGACAAAAGACCAGTGTCTGTTACCTGGATCTGACAAAAGACCAGTGTCTGTTACCTGGATCTGACAAAAAAGACCAGTATCTGTTACCTGATCTGACAAAAAGACCAGTATCTGTTACCTGAATCTGACAAAAAGACCAGTATCTGTTACCTGAATCTGACAAAAAGACCAGTATCTGTTACCTGAATCTGACAAAAAAGACCAGTATCTGTTACCTGAATCTGACAAAAGACCAGTATCTGTTACCTGATCTGACAAAAAGACCAGTATCTGTTACCTGGATCTGACAAAAAGACCAGTATCTGTTACCTGGATCTGACAAAAAGACCAGTGTCTGTTACCTGGATCTGACAAAAAGACCAGTGTCTGTTACCTGGATCTGACAAAAAGACCAGTGTCTGTTACCTGGATCTGACAAAAAGACCAGTGTCTGTTACCTGGATCTGACAAAAAAGACCAGTGTCTGTTACCTGGATCTGACAAAAAGACCAGTGTCTGTTACCTGGATCTGACAAAAAGACCAGTGTCTGTTACCTGGATCTGACAAAAAAGACCAGTGTCTGTTACCTGGATCTGACAAAAAAGACCAGTGTCTGTTACCTGAATCTGACAAAAAGACCAGTATCTGTTACCTGGATCTGACAAAAGACCAGTATCTGTTACCTGGATCTGACAAAAAGACCAGTGTCTGTTACCTGATCTGACAAAAAGACCAGTGTCTGTTACCTGGGATCTGACAAAAAAGACCAGTGTCTGTTACCTGGATCTGACAAAAGACCAGTGTCTGTTACCTGGATCTGACAAAAAGACCAGTATCTGTTACATAGATCTGACAAAAAGACCAGTATCTGTTACCTGGATCTGACAAAAAGACCAGTATCTGTTACCTGGATCTGACAAAAAGACTAGTATCTGTTACCTGGATCTGACAAAAAAGACCAGTGTCTGTTACCTGGATCTGACAAAAAGACCAGTGTCTGTTACCTGGATCTGACAAAAAAAACCAGTGTCTGTTACCTGGATCTGACAAAAAAGACCAGTGTCTGTTACCTGGATCTGACAAAAAAGACCAGTGTCTGTTACCTGGATCTGACAAAAAAAGACCAGTGTCTGTTACCTGGATCTGACAAAAGACCAGTGTCTGTTACCTGGATCTGACAAAAAAGACCAGTATCTGTTACCTGGATCTGACAAAAAGACCAGTAGTCTGTTACCTGATCTGACAAAAAAGACCAGTGTCTGTTACCTGGATCTGACAAAAGACCAGTATCTGTTACCTGAATCTGACAAAAGACCAGTATCTGTTACCTGATCTCACAAAAAGACCAGTATCTGTTACCTGGATCTGACAAAAAGACCAGTGTCTGTTACCTGGATCTGACAAAAGACCAGTGTCTGTTACCTGATCTGACAAAAGACCAGTGTCTGTTACCTGGATCTGACAAAAAGACCAGTGTCTGTTACCTGGATCTGACAAAAAAACCAGTGTCTGTTACCTGGATCTGACAAAAAGTGTCTGTTACCTGATCTCACAGTGTCTGTTACCTGGATCTGACAAAAAAAGACCAGTGTCTGTTACCTGGATCTGACAAAAAAGACCAGTGTCTGTTACCTGGATCTGACAAAAAACCAGTGTCTGTTACCTGGATCTGACAAAAGACCAGTGTCTGTTACCTGGATCTGACAAAAGACCAGTTCTGTTACCTGGATCTGACAAAAAGACCAGTATCTGTTACCTGAATCTGACGAAAAGACCAGTATCTGTTACCTGATCTGACAAAAGACCAGTATCTGTTACCTGAATCTGACAAAAAAGACCAGTATCTGTTACCTGGATCTGACAAAAAGACCAGTATCTGTTACCTGAATCTGACAAAAAGACCAGTGTCTGTTACCTGGATCTGACAAAAGACCAGTGTCTGTTACCTGGATCTGACAAAAGACCAGTGTCTGTTACCTGGATCTGACAAAAGACCAGTGTCTGTTACCTGGATCTGACAAAAGACCAGTGTCTGTTACCTGGATCTGACAAAAAGACCAGTGTCTGTTACCTGGATCTGACAAAAGACCAGTGTCTGTTACCTGGATCTGACAAAAAGACCAGTGTCTGTTACCTGATCTGACGAAAAGACCAGTGTCTGTTACCTGGATCTGACGAAAAGACCAGTGTCTGTTACCTGATCTGACAATCTGACAAAGACCAGTGTCTGTTACCTGATCTGACAAAAAGACCAGTGTCTGTTACCTGGATCTGACAAAAAGACCAGTGTCTGTTACCTGGATCTGACAAAAAAGACCAGTGTCTGTTACCTGAATCTGACAAAAAGACCAGTGTCTGTTACCTGAATCTGACAAAAAAACCAGTGTCTGTTACCTGGATCTGACAAAAAAGACCAGTATCTGTTACCTGAATCTGACAAAAAGACCAGTATCTGTTACTGGATCTGACAAAAGACCAGTTTCTGTTACCTGGAAAAAAAGACCAGTATCTGTTACCTGAATCTGACAAAAGACCAGTATCTGTTACCTGGATCTGACAAAAAAGACCAGTATCTGTTACCTGAATCTGACAAAAAGACCAGTGTCTGTTACCTGGATCTGACAAAAGACCAGTGTCTGTTACCTGGATCTGACAAAAGACCAGTATCTGTTACCTGGATCTGACAAAAGACCAGTATCTGTTACCTGGATCTGACAAAAGACCAGTATCTGTTACCTGGATCTGACAAAAGACCAGTGTCTGTTACCTGATCTGACAAAAAGACCAGTGTCTGTTACCTGGATCTGACAAAAAGACCAGTGTCTGTTACCTGAATCTGACAAAAGACCAGTATCTGTTACCTGAATCTGACAAAAGACCAGTATCTGTTACCTGGATCTGACAAAAAGACCAGTATCTGTTACCTGGATCTGACAAAAAAGACCAGTGTCTGTTACCTGGATCTGGATCTGACGAAAAGACCAGTGTCTGTTACCTGGATCTGACGAAAAGACCAGTGTCTGTTACCTGAATCTGACGAAAAGACCAGTATCTGTTACCTGATCTGACAAAAAGACCAGTGTCTGTTACCTGATCTCTGACAAAAAGACCAGTGTCTGTTACCTGGATCTGACAAAAAAAGACCAGTATCTGTTACCTGGATCTGACAAAAGACCAGTGTCTGTTACCTGGATCTGACAAAAAGGAGCCACTATCTGTTACCTGGATCT